>NC_064809.1:14785840-15026024 GCF_023721935.1 Panthera uncia | reverse complement strand
GGGGGGGGAGGGGGAGGGGGAAGAAGGAGAAGAAGAAGGCGGCAAGTTGAGAATGGATCACTAATCTCTTGCTCATTACACAATCTACATTCAACCAGTAAGTGATTTATAGTGAACAAAGCAGAATTGTGAGTTGGGTTTTCAGATTCACTTCTTTCCTTCAACCATCCCTGTTCTTGACCAAGGAAGGGAAAGGCATTAAAGGGCACCCTGGAGCCTCTGTCGGGATTGCCAGATCTGTCACAAATCGGGAACAGGACTAACCATAACCTGCTTGAAACAAGGAATTTTAATAAAATAAAGCATGAGGAGCTTCTGATTTCTCTTTATTTCAGAATAAGGAAGAAAGGGAGGACTTACTCATTCTTTCAATGAGTATCTTTTCAGCATCTGCCATGTGGCATGAACTGTACAAAGACCTGGGGACACAGCATGAAGCACAGGAGACAGGATGTGTCTTGCCCTCATCAGGCTTCCAGTATAGAGATTAACACTTGAGGGTGATGTACCAAGATTTACACCACAGAAATCGATAAGCACTACAGATGTGAGTTAGATTTATTGTTTTGTTGTTTTTCTAGACTACAGATTAAGTGATGCAGAAAAAGTTAACCCTGAGGATTAAAACTTAAACATTTGTGGTATGTGTAACTACTCCCTTGTGAGTAGCACAAAAAATCGAGGCAGCATTCTAGGATTCAAGAATTATTACCTGATTCTGCGAAGAAGCCACTCATGTCATTGACAAATGAATGAAATCCCAACGTATATCTTCTCTGTTGTTTCATTTTCCTCTTACTCATTAACATAAACGAAAATATCAACTAACATTCATGTCAGCACGATGCCCATGTATCATTTGCAGCCACAGCTTGGCTCCAGATACAAGAATTCGTCAAAAGTCAACAAAAGCATTCTGTAGAAACAATAGGCTCCTGTTGGAACCCATTGTTGTTGGTTTACCTGTCCACAGCATCGTTGTGTGTTCCCAGTCAAAGGTCAGAAAGGCAAATGCTCTGCCCTGCCTGGCGATTTGTAACCCAACATTCCTGAGGGCATCTCTTCATGGCCCAAGGTGAGTTACGGCAAAACTGATTTACACACTGAAGTTGATGATTCTCCCTAGCAACGCTGGGTAGGCCAGCCTGCGTAAAATGAAACGTGCCTATCAGGAGGTGGCTACGCTGATCCTCTGTTAGGAGTTAGAGCGCATAAATCATCCTTTCCTTTTCTGTCTAATGCTCCCTTTGGGCCATTGATTGGCGAGACATCTGAGTAGGTCTAGTTACTGAGCATCCACGTAAAAGTTTGCCCTCTGAGAACCAGAGAGCCAACGTGGAGCCCTAATCCACAGTCCAGGCCACCAATGGACCTTTCGGTACATGTGCAGGTGTTAACTGACCGGATGGTGTGGCCGCTTCACTTGTTTGGTCATTGAGTCTTTGTGTCTGAGGGTCCCTTCCTCTTTACTTGTTGTTTTGTTGTTATCAATTTAAGCCAGAAATGGCATGCCATAAAGGGACAAGAAAGCTGAAATTTTAATAATGGTCTAAGAATTCGCCCCTTTGAGGAAGTGTCTCCACTTTATCACAAAATTTCCCAGTATAACCAAACAAGTAGGTTTTGGAAACATCTTATTTTACTTTATATGAGATACATTGCTGAATGGCCGGGGTACCCTGGGTGTCCTTGGTTCCAGTGCTTGCAAATTCTGAGCTTTGTCACCTGAGGCCAGTGATGCAAGTTCATACTGAAGGCATGA
The DNA here is from genome assembly GCF_023721935.1 of Panthera uncia. Lineage (NCBI taxonomy): Eukaryota > Metazoa > Chordata > Mammalia > Carnivora > Felidae > Panthera > Panthera uncia. The sequence continues at coordinate 15,024,262 of NC_064809.1, read as the reverse complement.
GAAGATGGTTGAGGAAGGGTAGAATATTTCTTCAGAGTCCTGGGAATTGGCTCAGCTTCTAGCACAGAAGACTGAGGATGCCCAAAGGTTTGTGATGTCATAGACTAGTTGGTAAGACTAGACTGGGCATTCCCAATTAGATGAAAGAACCGTTTGTGAAAGCCTTCAACATGTTATTTTACTAAATGCAAACAAGTGTATTCTTTTTGAAGTTTATTACCAACCTGAAAGCATCTGGTGGTAGTCCTTTGAATCTGCTTTGGCTCATTCTTCTACAAAAAAAGTTCACATATATGCATATATATTTATATATGTGTGCACATAAAGGTATATATGGGTGTATATATACCTATATACGTGGATGGATGGATGGATGGATGGATGGATGGATGGTTGGATGGATATATAGGTAGATAGATAGATAGATAGATAGATCTTGCTGATAGAAGTTTCTAATGTGTCTGACATTAGAAAGGAAAAGAAAGAGGGGGTGCTGTGGGTGGGTGAAGATAATCTTATCTGGTCACCTGAGGGCAGCTGGAGCCACTAAAGAAACACAGTGACTACCCCAGCGCTCATCCGTGGAAGGGAGGCAGGGAAAACACTCTGGTTTCTTGCCCTCCAGCACCTTCGTCTGTCTGTAGCCCTTCTCATTGAGTGAGGAGCCTAGATGACATGGGAGCCTAGACAACCTGCTTCCCAGAATTGCCTCTCTTATGTTAATTTTCTGTATGTGTAAGATGTCACCACAAACTTAGGAGCTTAAAAGAACACATATGTATTTGTCATACTTTCCCTGGGTAAGAGTCCAGGCAGGGTCAGCTGGGTCTTTTGCTCAGGGTTTCATCTGTTGAAAGCATGGTGATGGCCAGGGCTGTGGTCTTACATGTGCTCCTGTCCTCTTCCACACTCATTCAGGTTGTTGGCAGAATTAATCTCCTGTGGTTGTAGGACTGAGTTTTTTCACCAGCTATGGAGTTTAAAAAGGCCCCTCGAAGTTGCACTCAGGCCCCAGCCATCTGGCTCTCTCACAGCACGGTAGCTTCCTTCTTGCAAGCTGGCAGGAGAGTCTCCTTCCCATCTGCTAAGGCAGAACCTCCTACAACAGGACCCAATCCACTCCCACTCACGAGGAGGAGATGGTAGAGAGCATGTATACCAATGATTGGAGACTCGAGGGCCATCTTAGAATTCGGAGATAGTGGACAAAGTGGAAGGGGGGGGGTAAAAAAAATGGATCTGGGGGCAACCACGCCTGGGACCAGCACAAATGCAAAAATCAAAGCAACTTTATTTGCCATTTGCTTAAATGTCCTTAGTGAGTCTCCTTAATTGCTTACCTTGGATGAAAATGTTAGCAGACCTCATGACTTCTCAACACTCTCAGGACATAACACACGAAGTCAATTTAGTGATGCCAATGTCCACTTTCAAATAAGAGTCAATACTATAGTCGATCAAAGTTGATATTTGGCTGCCTTCTCCCAACTCAGGACCAGTGGAGTCTGGAAGCTTCCCTCGGGGAAGAAGGTGTGATTGGCTTCTGCTCTGTCACCTTACTGTGCTCTTCTCCTCTCCCTTCTGTTGCTATGTGCACATTCCAATACCCACTGGGGTAGAGGAGAGGGAGGAGCCACAAAGTGAGGGGGAGGGAAGGTGGGCAGAAAATTTCTTATTTGGGACTACAACAGCTGAGTTCATGCCTTCTGGGCCTGGCAGATGTTGAACACTTACTACCTTGTGGGTGCTTCTGGGGTTCTTTGGAGGCGTCTTCAGGGCTGTCCCACCCATACTCCCTTAATGAGGGAGAATGAATCTTTCTTCACCCTGATCTCTGAGGCTCTTTTCTCACCCTCTGTGAATCTGGATTCACCTCAACCCTCTTTCCCCTCAAGTCCCTTCTCCTGCTATGTGGCCATCTTAGACTGGATTAAGACTATCAGCTGTCAGCTCTCTCCTACACAACCCATTTCCAGCCTTCTTCTTCTAGGAGACACTGGTGGATCTTCCTGACAGACTCAGAGGCATGGTGATTACCAGCTCAGCCCCCTTCTTTCAGCAAAACAGCCTGTTTCCCATTTTTAGGAGTAGGAGCCAGATGCCAGTAAACTGGGCCCCATTGTATATCATTCTAGTGGTGATGAAGCCCCACTAGTCTTGAAGTACAGGACACAACCCCTCCACCCTGCTCCCCTGGGTGGGTGTGGTGAACTGAGGCTTAAAGTACCCTAATAGGGCTCTTTTATACTCTTTTATTCCTTAGATTTTGGGTAAGGGCTTAAAAATCATGTAATACTTTGCGGGGTTTTTTTCTTTTGGAAAAACTTGCCTCTTGGCCTGGCTCCTGACTTAGGAATGTCATCTAATTAACTCAGTGCTTCAGTTGAAACTTTATTTCTTCCAGATGGGGAATCTTAAAATCAAGGGAATCCCCTGACTGCGTAGAGAGGACATACCCACATTTCAAGGGAAACCGATCTATCTCCCAGCCCCCACTTTTTCTCCCACAGAGAGTCTCAGCTGCTGGGAGAAGCTGTCCCAGTTATACTCCCAGGAAGATCATTTGATTTTAGAGACTAGAATCCAACACCATGCTCAACAGCTTTCAGACCTATGCAGTAATTCTAATAAACTTAATAAGTTGGACAAGTGTCTGTGAACATTATAAATCATGTTTCATCAGCAAGCTGTCATAAGCAACTTTAGCTGACTTCCAGCTCAAGAAAAAGGATGGAATCAACTTTCTTTCCCTTGCAACATTCTTGTTATGCCGTTGGTGTCTCAAAGATTTCTCATGTCTCGACACTGAAACATCCATCTTGACTAATGGCAAAATTATACCCATAAGGTTTGACAAAAGACAAAAATGCGTCCTCATCTTCTATGTGAGTGTCTCCTAGAATGTTTCAGTCCTGCGTCTCTGGGACACCATGTTTCTTGGACCATGTGTTTAATCTTTGTGTAGCTGGGAGACCCTCTATGATTTTCCTTCCTCCTCTTTTGCTGATAAAATTGCACATGAAGACATTGTCCATGCTGCAAGTGAAAAGGAAAATATCCAGGTGGTATCAGGGAAAGGGAAACAAGTTGTTCACACAGTAAAACAAAAAAGCAGCCCACAAAAACTGTAAAATAAACCACACCTGGAAACCTGTTATTTGACAATAAACTGTTGGTTAACATAGGCTCAAATCCCGCTCTCCAAACTTGTTCTCTGTCGTTGTCTCATATGTCCCTTACCACTTACAATTTCCCATCTTTCCCAGTTATCCATTTTCTTTAAAACCTCACAGTGTTTAACTGTGAATTATTTTTTTTTAGTGTTTATTTATTTATTTTGAGAGAGAGAGACAGAGAGGAAGAGAGAAAGGGAAAGACGGAGAGAGAGATGGTCCTGAGCAGATCCAAACTGTCAGTGCAGAGCCTGACAGAAGGCTTGATCTCATAAACTGTGAGATCATGACCTGAGCTGAAACCAAGAGTCAGATGCTTTACTGACTGAGCCACCCAGGTGCTCCCAAACTATCCATTTTCTATCCAATGTCCCCCATTCTCCAACATGTGTCTCTCTGTTGGGTGTGCCTTTCTCCTTTATTGCCTGACAGCCAAGACTTGATTCAAATGTCTCCCCGTCACCTGTAGGCAGCATTGGTACTTGATTCCTCGGAATCCCCTCACACAGAGCACAGAAGTTGGCAAACTACACTCTTGTGGGTCAAATCCAGCCTGTCCCTCTTTTGTTGTTGTTTTTGTTTTATGTTTTTTTTACTGTTGTTCATTTATTTTGAGAGAGCGTGTGAGTGTGAGCAGGGGAAGGGCACAGAGAGAGGAGAGAGAGAATCCCAAGCAGATTCCACTCCACAGAGAGCCCGACAGGGGACTCCGACTGACAAACCCGTGTGACCATGACCTGAGCCGAAATCAAGAGTCTGATGCTTAACCGACTGAGCCACGGAGGTGCCCCAGCCCGTCACTGTTTTCGTAAAGTTTTATCGGAACACGGCCACCTCATTCGTTTGCATATTGTCTACCACTGCTTTCTTGCCGCTACGGTAGACTTGAGTTGTTGCAACAGGGACGGTATGGGTTGCAAAGCCTACATGTTCATTATCTAACCCGTGACAGGAAGTTTGCTGACCCCTGCTCTAAAAACACTTGCATATGTAGAGTAGGGCTCTTGACATCTTGGGTGAAAATGGTCCTGCTCATTTACCAGTTTGCCCACTCATACCACTATGATGTGAGTCATTCAAGGTGTAGATCACGAAGAACAGGGGCTCTGCAGGTGGACAGCCTGGTTTCAAGCTGTAGCTCTGCCACTTTATGAGCTGTGTGACTTTGAGAAAACCGCTTCATCTCTCTGGGCCTTGGATTTCGCTCTGGCAAAACAGGGATGATAAGCATAACCTCACGGGGTTGCAACGAGGATTAAACAAGATATTGATAAAAGGTTCACATGACACATGGAACACAAAATCTTAGCTGCAGGTAACCCTTGTATCCCACAGGCTCATAACGTGGCCGCACCAGTAGACTCCTGAAATCTAGTATATTCTCCATAAAGGTTTCTTGCATTTGCAAGGAATGAATGAATAATAATAAAAAAAAATTTAAAAAAAAAAAAGACACAGGTACTCCTGGAAGAAAAAAAAATAACAGAAAATTCCTGAAGTTGTCGACTAATTCCACGCACAAAGCAGAAGTCTGACTCAGCTTCCTTACAGAGGGGCAATAAAGCAAAGACATAAAAGTCTTTGTGGAAGAAATGGAAAAGAGGAAACTGGAAGCTTTTACGAAATAATAGAAATTCTCCTGGAGTTACGTGGTGAGTTAAATAACAGGCGAAAAACACAGACGCGCTGTAGGAAATCTTGCCGTCCACTGCCCTCCCCTCTTGCGCTGAGTTTGAGGGAGGACGGCAGCCCCAGCGTAACCCTCTCTTTCAGTATTTTGCAAAGGCAGGAGTCTCTCCAAATCCTCACGTGCCACGACTGTGAAATTAACCACATACGTGCCTGCAGGAAGTACCAACCACCTGGCCCCACGTGGGACGAGATCGTTCTCTAGCTTGTGTATGTATATCCAGGGCCTCACCTGCCCATCTCTTTCCTGAGCCACTGGTTCCTATGCTCTGTTCAACCCCGCAGCCTCCGAGCAGAAACCAAAGCCGCGGCCCTCTAGCTCTTTCACTGCGAAGCGGAGCTGGCTGAGTTGCCATGATTAGAAGACCTTTGAAGGTCTTTGCCAGTTTTCATCAAGGCATAAAAAGCGATCATTACAATTAATGCGATTTACCATGTGTTACTCTTCCGGAAAAGCTATTGCAGGGTGGCTCTGCCATCTGCCCCTTTCAGAGTTAAAAGCTAATCATTTAACTCGGTCCACCATCCCAGGTTTTCCATAGAGGACCTCGGAGAGAATCGTCAGAGGAACCTGCTCCGGCATTTTCCTGTTGCGCTCTCCAAGGCCCCTCATTCACTGACGGTCTTCACCTCCATTGTGAGAAAGGCTTTCATAGCCGGGCCAGAGGAAGGGTCCAGGCTCTTAATGGGTATTCAGACATCTATTTCTGCAGAGGCAGCCCACAGCCGGCAGAGGGAGCTTACTATTTGCCATCAGCACCCCTTTCCCTTAGCAGCACATGGACGTTGGAAAACGCAGTGGACCAGCAGCGTGGCTTTGGACAACCAGGAAGCATGGAGGAAACACTGTGGCTGGCACATGTTGTCACTCAAGCCAGGGAAAATAGAGGAATGCTTACCAGGCTGAACAGGAAAGAAAGGAAAGAATGGAAAGAATGGAAAGAATGGAAAGAAAAGGAAGCACAGAAGGAAGGGAGGAAGGAAGGAAGGAAGGAAGGTGGGAAGGAGGGAAGGAAGGAAGGAAGGGGAGGGAAGGAAGGAAGAAAGAGGCAAAAACATGACTCCCGAGTCTATATGAACTATGTGTTAGAAAATTAAAACATGTCTAAGATCAAAGTTCAACCATCAAATATCAAGTTAAAATGTAAAACAGCTACTTGGGATTGGTACCCTTTTGCGGGGGGAAAAGCCACGCTTGATTTCTGTCTTTGTCGCCGTTTCTTTTTAAATAGATGATTTGGGGTTCCGGGGAAATATGAAGTGATCTAACCCATTTTTTAAAAGCAGGGTGCCAACCAAATGGCTGGAAAACGCATACTTTGCTTCTCACCAGTCTCCCTCAATCGTCTGAAAGAAATCTGGCTGCAGTGCTGCTCAGTGTGTAGTGAAAGAAGAAACAGGACAGCCTTTTCCCAGTGAAAACAGGATCCACAAAGGCTGTGAGAAACACATCCGCTTTTCTCCCCGTTCACGCATTTGGGGGAAGCTGCCATTTTCAGGTTTGGCGCTTCTTTCCTTTCCAATAACCAAGAAGATTTCATGGAAGATATTTATGTATCTATAAAGTACTATCTAATGTTTTTTAATGACTAAGTGACTAAATGTCTTTATAATTTTACAAAGCTTTGGCTTGTACAGTAACTTTCTTTTTCACTGAGATCCATGTAGCCCCCCAGGGTTTACGAGAGGTTGCTGGAAAATAAATTAGGTTCTTTGAGATGGTGTTTGGAGCCTTTAGAATTTGATTTTCAGGAGACACTCTTTCATCCCTTACCTACCTTCAAATAAAGCCAAGGGACCGGGACAGGGGCATTTGTCTGAGGTATAATGACAGCGTGTCCTTTTTCAGTCACAAGGGCCGTGGAGGGGCAGAGTTATGCTCACTGTTGCTGGAAACTGTGTCATGTCCTCGCTTATGTGGCAAGAGAAACAGACACGTCAGTTTTCATCGTCAGCTTCTTAAAACACTATTTACCTGGCAGTGTTTTAACCATGTATTCCCTGTCACATTTTATATTTGCTACCAAGCTTCTGTTTACAAGTTAAGATACATATTGAAAAATGACTCTCAAGATGTTACATCCATGTTAAGATGCGTTTGAAGTTTTTAAACAAGATTGGGTTTTGCATATACTAGCTATGCGCAAATGAAATACAATTTGCAAAGTAAATTAAAGTTCATAGATACGAAAGCAACCAGCGAAGAGACTATCATTGTGGTCTTAAGCTTCTATCCAACGCTTATAAACCATTTCAGAGGGCGAGCCTTGAAATAGAGCTTCGGTGGCAACCAGGATTCAAGTGAATGGGTTACGAAAGTAAGGCAGTGTGGACAAGTCCATCATGGTCACGGACATTCCAAGTGTAGCTCCTTCTGAAAAAGCAGACTCTGGCCCATGGGCAGCCCCAGAATCGCTGTGCATAACCTCCTGAGCCCTGAGAGATGGTCTTGGGCAGCCTGTCCATGAGTCCGTTTAATGACTTGAGGTGGTGTCCTACAAGGGACTCTGCCCAAAGTGACTGTAGTCAAGCCAAAAGACTCGGTCCCTCCAGAATCTGAGAACACATAATCTGAGAAGGATCATCTAGGACACAGAGGAGAATGGAGCCCACTCACAGAAAAACATCAGGAAAACAAGAGTGGATGCTTAAGAGAGAACATAGACACTAGAAAATAAGCCAGTCTTTGAGGAGATCTTACTTTTCAGTGGTTTGTATATGTCTTTATGGTACACACCCTTTTACTTCAGCTGCTGAAGTGAGCCTCTGTTCCTTCTTTCACAGTAATCCTAGGGGTGCCTGGGTGGCTCAGTTAGGTAAATATCCGACTTCGGCCCAAGTCATGATCTCACAGTTTCATGAGCTCAAGCCCCACCTTGGGCTCTGTGCTGACAGTGCAGAGTCTGCTTGAGATTCTCTCTCTCTCTCTCTCTCTCTCTCTCAAAAATAAACATTAAAAAAATAATAATCCTAGTACCACAGGACCGCTATAGTTGCGACTACCATAGACTACTATAAATAACCTCATTTAATCCCCAGAACAGCTATGGTTGTTATGCTTCAATATTTCATAGATCTACATCTTAAACAAAGATGACCAGCTTTAATTTTCATTTGATACTATGTAGACTTGATTTCTAGGAATAGAGTATTTCTGCTGGACCAGCATTCAGCAGACCTCCAGAGAATACAGTTAAGCTGGTTTGGGTTTTGGACACCTAGAAACCAGGTGTCCCTAGAGACTTCTCTGGTCAGAATGGTGAAGAAAAACTCCTGTTTGCTTATGGCTGTTCTTTTACTTAGAGGGGTGTGTGTGTGTGTGTGTGTGTGTGTGTGTGTGTGTATCGTGTGTGTTTAATGCTGTTTAGCATTAGAGAAAAAATCAAGATGATAAAGTTTTCGATGAAAAGGAAGCATCAGGGAGTGTGTGGCATTCTTCAGTCCTTTGGAAGATACAGGCACTAATATGGGACTGGGTTGATACAGTGTTCCCTGTAGGAACTTCAGAGGAAAGCTCTGAAGTCATGCTCAGCTTTAACCTGAGGGCACGTGCTGTCAAGCTTTGTCAAGAGTAGAACCTGGACAAGCGATATACACACATGGAACAGCAGAAAGTCACACGCTGCGTGCGTTTATTCCACAAGCATGTGCTGAATTCCAGACACGATTTCAGGCGCTGGGGACCCAGCAGGGTTGAGAACAAAGTCCTCTCCCTCGCGAAGTTTATATTCTGGTTCAGTGCGCCCCAAAGTGTGACCTCCAAAATGCCAGTGTGTGGAGCGTCAGTGGCCAGTGCTCTGGTTTAAAACGTTGGAAAATACGTGGTTGGATGAAACCCAGTAGGTTTTTCCACTGGGTGTCTTCACAGCCGTATTAGTTTGCTGGGGCTGCCTTAAGAAAGTGCCGCAGATCTGGGGGGCTTGCGCGGCGGAAATTTACTGTCTCCCGGTTCTGGAGGCCGGAAGTCCAAGCACAAGGTGTGGACAGGGTTGTTTCTTTGGAGGCCTCTCTCGGCTTGCGGATGGCCGTCTTCTCCCCGTGTCCTCTCGTGGTCGTCCCCCTGTGTGTGCCCATGTCCTAAGCTCCTCTTCTTACAAGGACACTACGGTAGTTATATTGCATTAGCACCCAGCCCAGTGACCTCACTTTACTTTAATTGCCTCTTTCTTTTATTGTTTTTAATTTTTTTTTTTAAAGCATAAGCAGGGGAGGGGCAGAGAAAAAGAGAGAGAGAGAGGGGCAGAGGATCCGAAGCATGCTTTCCTATGTCAGGCTGACAGCAGAGAGCCCGACGCGGGGCTCGAACTCACAAACCACGAGATCATGACCTGAGCTGAGGTCGGATGCTCAACCGACTGGTGGCCTACTTTAGTTGCCTCTTTAAAGACCCTTTCTCCCAATACAGTCACATTCTGAGGCACGAGGAGTGAGGACTTCATAGGAATTTGGGGCCAAGAAGAAATTCCACCAAAGCTGTGAGCCTGACTCTTCCAGAGTTGTGAATTCGACTCCACCCCCTGCCTAGGTTAAGACCCCTTGAATGAAAGACTGAACCCTAATGTAAACTGGGGACTTTAGTTAATAGTCAGCATTGGTTCATTGGTTGCAGCAAATGTTAATAATAGGAGAAACTGTATGTGGCAGGGAGGGGGCTACTTAGGAACTCTCTGTTTTATGTTTCGGTAAACCTAAAACTGCTCTTAAAATTTAAAAAAAAAAAACACCTGGTGGTTTTTTAAGGACACATCCTACATAAACATTTTTAAAAAGACCCCTCAAGGGGCTCCTGGGTGGCTCCGTCAGATGAGCGTCCGACTTCGGCCTCCGGTCGTGCTCTCACGGTTCGTGAGTTCGACCCCCACGTCAGGCTCTGTGCTGACAGCTCGGAGCCCGGAGCCTGCTGCGGATTCTGTGTCTCCCTCTCTCTCTGCCCCTCCCCTGCTCACGCTGTCTCTGTCTCTCAAAAATAAACAAAAACATTTTAAAAATAAAAATAAATAAATAACAAACATAAAATAAAATAAAATAAAATAAAATAAAATAAAATAAAATAAAATAAAAATAAATAAAACTTAAAAAGACCCCTCAACTGGCTGCACATTACCAGAGACCCCGAAGGCCTGCCCCCTTTCTGTGTCTCTGAACATCTCTGCCCCTAGCTTCACTGTCTTCCAGCCACACCGACCTTCCTTGTGGTTCTGGAGCCTGTCAGTCTTGTTCATAATTGAGGGTCTTTTGCTTATTGTTTCCTCAGTCTGGGTTCTTCTTTTTCCTTACCTGGTTTTGCAGCTCTCAGTTTACAGATCACCTCCTCAGGGAGGTCCTTCCTGACTACTCACCCAAGGTAACCCACAGGGCACTGTCCCATCCCCCTGCTTTTTATTTTCTTCACAGAATGTATCCTTGCGTGTTATGTTTTATTTCTCTGTGATCTGTTTGTTTCTTTTCTGCGCCCCCCCCCCCCCAGGGTTCTTGTTCTCAGTGAGCCCTCACTGACCACTTACCACCATTTTCCTCTGAGGCCACCTGGTCCAAGCCACCTTCTGACCTGATCAACCGCAGCCGCCTCCTAGCTGGTTATCAATAAGATACAAACGAAGATGAGTGGGGGTCCTTGAAGATGATTCCAACAATTGGGTCCTTTCGGCCCCATGTGGATTTAATTTTCATACACAAGCGTTTACCCGCTCCCCCCCCACCCCACCCCCGCTAAGATTTTCTCTTGAACGGTGTGGCTGTAAACACAAGGACATGTAAACACAAGGACAAGAAAAAAGAACGCCTTCTTCCCGTGAAGAGCTTTGTTTAGCATTTAAGTTTTAACATCTTGGAACTGTTAGGGTGACCACCTGAGTTGATCTCAGCTGGCGTAGTGGAGAAAGGTGATCCTGAGAACAGTGCGGATTTATGAGGCAATTTAGAAAAAGATAGATTTAAAAACATTTGAGTGTTCCTGGTAGATTTTGGAGCACAGGTGTACTTTCTTCCATTTGGAAAGAATTGCAAAGAATGCTGCCCAACGCTGTACATTAGCTGATGCATGGCAAGGGCTCTTCTCTTTCCCCAAAGGAAATGGGTTTTAATGGGAGATTTGAGAGGTAGGGGAGGGGGCCAGGGAATTTTATGTCTCTTTTCCTGTAGGGAATGACGCCCTCCTTTTTTATTTTCCAAAAATCATCACAGGGGTGAATGAGTTAATGGGTTGGGGGTTTTATTTGTTTTGTTTTGTTTTCTCTTTGTTTTGTTTTGCAAACAAGAGAAACAAACTCAAACTATCTTAGGCAAACAAGAGGGAATTGATGTTGGGACGCAGGGGTGCCATGGAAGTGAAGGGCAGAAGTGGAAGGTGGCTTTAGGATGCTCCTGGAAAGCTCTCAGGGCTCCCTGTCACTGCTCCTCTCTGCCTGACTGCAGACTCCCATCGCTTCCTCCGTGAACTGCCTTTCCTCTTCTGTGCCACAAAGTGAACACCCATCAGCTTCCTTCCGTCACCCAAGTACACAAAACGCTTAAGTGTTACAGTCAGTAGAGGCTGTCATGAGTCTCCGTCTCAATCCGCATTCCTGGCTGAAGTCATTTTAGCGGCACGGTATCTGTGTCTGGTCCAGTATCTGTGGCCAAGGGGAAGAGGAGAGAGGCTCACAGTGCACACTCACAACTTTCATCTCTGTGTTCTGTCCGTCGTGGGAGCGAGATGAAGGGTGGGGAAGTGAGAAAAACCTCAGGGAAGGGGAGTCGTTGGGAGCCGCACTGATGTTCCCCCAGGGCTCCACAGAATGTGCATAACAGTCATCCGTTCACCATGACTTATGGAGCCACTAAAGCAGAGGGACAGACTTGCAGGCACCACCGAAGACAACCTCTGCCCTCTAGAAGCTCGGAACGAAAATATGCATGGATGGCAACTGTCGGGCAACATGCAGATAGGGCATCTTTGGGTGAAATAGTTTGTCCAGTACCTGCCATTTGCAAGATACTTCAGGTCCTCAGGGAGTGAGGCTACAAGTAGCTAGCTCCCCCTCCTTGTCCAAGTTTGAAACCCACTGAGAAACAACAGAAAGCCTGCAGAGTGCTGCCTTTACTACCCGTGAAGGCTGGATGGAGGAATGTAGATGTTATCTGCAGTTAAATGGGTTTTCTTTGCTAAGCCACAAAATTAGGCAGAGATGGGGGAGCCATGCTTACAGACTGGTATTCCAGACTCCACGTATTGAACACCTACTATGCACCAGGCACTGCTCTACATATGGGGAGATAGCCATGAACAAAATTAAGTTTCTGCCCTTACAGACTTGACTTCCTAGTGGGGGAGAAATAGACAACAAAAACAAAAATGTTGTGATATACACACCTTTATTAGTCTGCTAGGCCTACTATTACAAAGTACCACACACTGAGTGGCTTCAAAAACAGAAATGAATTTTCTGACAGTTCTGGAGGCTGGCAATCTGAGATCAAGGTGTTGGTAGAGTTGGTTTCATTTGAGAGTCATGAGGGGAGGACCGATCCCAGCCCTCTCCTCTTGTCTTGCAGATGGCCGACTTCTCCCTGTTTTTACTGCATCTTCCCTCTGTCTTAATCTCCTCTTATAAGGATATCAGTCACATTGGAGTAGAGCCCACCCCATCCTATGCTAAATACAGTAATGACCTGCCGTCTTGGGGGGGTTAAGACTTCAACGTATAAACTTGGGGTGGGAAGACACACAGTTCAGCCCCTAACAGCAACATAAGGAAAATCAAAGCAGGGTTATAGACTTTTGGTGGATGGAGGGAACACTATTTTAGGCAGGGAAGACATTTCTGAAGAAGTAAAATTTGAATCAAAGTTCTAATTTAATGAATAGTAAGGCCTTTGAAGACATTCCAAATAAGGTAACAGAGCGCTTGGGCATGGAGTGTATATTAGCTATATCAGCGGGAAGTGAGGAAATCAAGGGGGACTCAGAGGAGTTTTGTTGTTGTCGTTGTTTTGTTTTTGTTTTTTTTCTCGGTAGCAGTAGAAATTAGAGTCATCTGTAAGGTTTAGTGAGGTAATAAATTACACTTAGCTTGAGGTTAGGAATTCGGGATTTTGCTTAAGACCACTAGGCTGAGAGTCCTTGGAAGATTCCAGGAAATGAGAAGAACAATGAACATGGTCTCTTGGGAAGAAGACTCTAAACTTAGTTAAGTAGAATGAATGAGGACTGGGACAGGCTGGATTGAGGCCAGGGGATCATGCAGAAAGCTATTTAGGAGGGTCCTGGCATGTGGTCCTAAAGAGTTGTTCAGATAGCACTTGGTGGAAGAAAAACTCAAAATTAGAGATAATTGTAGAGGAAGAATCCAGTGACTCAAAATCAGCGTTCAAATCTCTTAGTTATGTGAAATAAGTCATACTCTGTAAACTCCCTGGAAATGGTTACCTGGAGTAGAGCTGTGCCCATATCTATAGTTCATCTCGTGCTGCAACTAAAATGCAGAAAAGGCAGTCAAACTTGGACTGGAAATACTGAGCAGGCCTCCAGGCTCAAGGGATGGCTAGTTCTTGGCCATGCCAGAGGTTGGGATGTCCATCATGCCTTTGTCTCTCAGGTATGTCCACCCCTAGACCATTAGTTATGGGCAGGATTGTGTCCCCCCAAAACTCATACACTGAAGTCCTAACTCCCAACTACCTCAGAATATGCTGGTATTTGAAGACAGGGTGTTTAAAGAGGTAATTAAGGTAAAATGAGGTCATTGGGGTGGATCCTAAACCAATATGACTGGTGTCCTTATGAGGAAGAGATGAGGAAGCAGACACGTGTGGGAGGGAAGACCATGTGTGGACACAGCAAGAAGATGGCCATCCATAAGCCAAAAAGAGAGGCCTCAGAAGAAACAATCCTATAGACACTTTGATCTTGGACTTCAGCCTCCAGAACAGTAAGACAAAAAAGTTTCTGTTGTTTAAGACCCCCAGGCTGTGGTACTTTGTTACAGCAGCCTAGCACCCTAATGCCCCATTCCATTCTGCTGGCGGCTTCTGAGCATGCCAGAGAGTTCCAAAAACTCATCTTTTTCTCACGGTTTGCTCACAGCCAATGCTTAGCCTTCTTGCTTCAGCTGAAGTCCATTCCTCTTGTTCTCTCCGTAAACGAAGAAAAAGGATTCCAATCACCCTCATCATGCTGCCCCATCCAACACCTAGCCACCATCACCTGTGCTTATTTAAACTTAACTCAATTAAAATTAAATAAAATTTAAAAATTCAGTTTCTCTAGCACTAGCCACAGTTCAAGTGCTTAATAGCCACATGTGACGAGTGACCACCTAGTACCACATAGAACATCTCCGTTATCACAGAACATCGTAGTGGACAGTGCTGGTATAGAAGAACGCTTAACCCTTCCTTAAAGGCCAACCTGTTGTGTTTAGTAAGGTTCTCTCCAGCATAAGCAACAGAAATCCACTGTTGGTAGAATAAGTTTTAAAAAAATGGGATGGGTTGGGGCGCCTGGGTGGCTTGGTCGGTTAAGCGTCCGACTTCGGCTCAGGTCATGATCTCACGGTCCATGAGTTTGAGCCCCACGTCGGGCTCTGTGCTGACAGCTCAGAGCCTGGAGCCTGTTTCAGATTCTGTGTCTCCCTCTCTCTCTGCTCCTCCCCTGTTCATGCTCTGTCTCTCTCTGTCTCAAAAATGAATAAACGTTAAAAAAAAAAAATTAAAAAAAAATGGGATGGGAAGGTGGTGGTGGGTCTTCCTGGGAAATAGCAAATATCCTACAGGATCAGAAGGACAGTTGGAGAACCAAAGGCCACTCCAAACACTGGGGCAGTGACGCTTTTGCAGGCCTTTCCTCTACGGAGCTGTCAGTTTCCACCTCTTTCTACTCAAAAATCAGGAAAGAGAAACTGAGTGGCCCATTTTCAGACAAGAATCTACTCAGATAGGGCGCCTGGGTGGCTTAGTCGGTGAAGCATCCAGCTCTTGGTTTTGGCTCAGGTCATGATCTCAACGGTTTTGTGAATTTGAGCCCCGCGTCGGGCTCTGTGCTGACACTGCGGAGCCTGTTTGGGATTCTCTCTCTCCCTCTCTCCCTGCCCCTCCCCCACTTGTTCTGTCTCTGTCTTTGTCAAAATAAATAAGTAAATTAAAAAAAAAAAAAGTCTACTCAGCCAAATGAGGCTGACAAAGAGACAGCAACAGGGTGCTGAAGGACAAAAGAATGGACATGTGATGTCCACCCCAGTGTCTTTCCCACGACACCAAAGAGCAAGGAGTCGCTGTGAGTGGAGCTGCCCTCTCAATCAGGGCACTGTTAACTAAGATAAATATGGTAGCTCTTTAGTGGTTGATCTAGAACCTTCCATTGCCTGGTAAGTGTTGTGTATGCTCTGATCTTTATTTTTTGTACGGTGCACGCAGCAAACATGTTCCTTCTCTTTACCTATTTTGACAAACATTTATTGAGGGCTTCCTTGGTGCACAGGTGCTGGTATAGAGACTATGGGACATATAAAAGGGGATAAGATACGTTCAGTTAAAAATATACCTAGTCCCCTAATAGAAACTCGTTTCATACAAACTGAGTAATTTGGGAACTGAGAGTTTCGCTGGATTCTTTGCCCCATAGTTGCCCAACCTTTATAAATATTTTTATTCTTTTGCTGCTTCATCACTATGAAAAATTACACACAGTAAACAAGAAACTCTCAAACCCAAGGCCCTCCCTTCCAAAGCAACTACCTCGTTTACTTTAACCAGGTATGGTCACCAGGATCAACTATAATGACATCTTGGTGAAACCAACAGTTTTGTTAGTGAGGGAAACCCTGTAATTTTCCACTTTCGTGAATAGTTCACCCTGGAAGAGTTTTCCAACTTGAATCTTGTACATTTTATGTAAGTCGGTGTACGTGTGCACTAACCATCCCATAACACTGAGCTCTATGATTGCAGTTAAATTCCACGCAAAGACTTCAAATCCTTTTAAAATATGCTAGCTTCCATAAAGAGGCCACTTCATTTCAGAGAACTCAGTTTAGATTAAACTCTCTCCTGCTTCCAATTAAAAAATGTTACTCAAATGAATCATTAAAATGATTGCATTTGTGGTTAAAAAATTAAATCACTAATGATTCCAAAATTAATCAGAAAACAAAAGGAGGCGTGTATTGAGGGGATGACAGCAAAAATGAATCTCCAGGCCAACAAAACAGTGAAGATTTTAATTTGGAGTTGCTCTGCTCCCAGCTCTCCATCCATAGTGCACATCCATCAAGTCCTGATGACTATGAAGGACCACGGTTTATCATGCCATCAGAGCACCGACTAAGGATGTCAGTCGATTTTGAGTTGGTCAGAGGAAATGGCAGACACCTATATGGTGAATCTTCACTGTTCCTCTCCTTCCTCCCTATTGCTTATTTCCAATTGCATAAATAGTGTAATTGTCATTTCAAAGGGATTCCAATTCTTTAGATACACTCACGGTGCTTCAAAATCTGTCCTTGACCGCGATGAAACGTAAACGCTGAACTAAAACGTGCTGCCATGTTTGAAACTTGAGTTATTCAGAGAAAGCTTGGATGTAACATCCTCAAAGAAAGAAAAGCAGCACGTCCTTTTTCTCTCTCATTCAGATTCTCCTTTACTAGTTTAAACCACCTATATTTATTCTTGCATTTTTATCTCCCTGGCTCCGTTCCCTTTTGTGTCATGAAAGAGTATTTATTTTTCCCCTTTGTATTATGTACTGTTTATCGCTTTGTAAGAGCAGTTTGCCTTTTATCTTTTGCTGATGGGAAACTGTTACCTGTTGAGTGGTTTCTGGTCCTGAGTATGAATGTGCCCATCATGGGGATGGCATTACCATCCACTGAACCCATTTCAAGTTCATTTGCATTTCACAATACATATTTCTATATTTGCGTGTAGATCTAAGAGGAGCTGAAAACCATTAAAATTCCTACTATTCTGCATGCTCTACAATCTTCAGAAAATTCATCAGCTGCCTCAGGAGTATTGGGATGTTTTCACCTTATGTACACTCGTCTGTGACTAAATATCCAATGACTTAGTATAGACTTAATTAAGGTGTTACTAGGGTTGAAATAAAGAGTCTTAATTGTAAGTAACCAGTTGAATGTGAAGAGAGAAAAGTGATTTTTGTACCTGCTGTAAGTAGCTTGCTGTTACATCACAGGGGCGCATGGGGTCAGTAATCTCTTATATGAATAGTTCCTGGTGTTTATGAATATTGTCATCAGGCAGGATATGCATTCATTTTGGTTTCAAAACTGGAGAATTAGGTGTGATTTATTTCACTTCCTATCTGCCCAACATTGTGTTTTTATAATGTGAGTAGTAACGCTTTTCTATCTGTAGTAATGCACGGGTGCAAATATTGTAGGCATGACTTGGGAACAAATCTGCCAAATGGTTTAACTTTTCTTTTTTCTGTAGCTAGTCACATTTGACTGATCTTTTCAAATTACATACTAAAAAGAAACAGAAATGTGGAATTTATTTGCATTTGTTTCCGCCGAGCTTCGTCACTCCGATGATAGCATTTACCACACTTCTGATTTTTATTTGAAAATGAGCCGTGGCCCATTCGGGTTTAAACCGCACCCTCTGCCCTTGATCCCATATCATTCTGTTCTTGCTAATTGTGTGTTTTCAGGGAGTCTTGTTTGCCTCTTGTTGAGCTTGTCAGCTTTCTTTGAATGAATCTCCAGATGTACTAGGGTTGGTAAGCTGCATTAGATTTGGGCTTCTTTAGTTTGCCACTGGGGAACATTTCTTCATTTTCTGTGAAGCTGCTTTTGACTGTTATTCATGATACAGTTCCATACTTCTCACTCACTAAATTCTTAGAATTTTATAATAAGAATAATCTCTTTCTCCTGAATGTTGGAATGCTTTTTTTCATAAATCACAAGATGAAGATAATCTGCAACGTTTTCCTTTTTGCCTTGGCTACTGGGGAACCCAGAAGTATTTTCTATACAGCAGCCACCACCCTTGATGTAACACTTCTGTGGCAAATCTTTCTCCCTTGTCCCCAGCCTTTCTTTCAGTCACCTAGCTATAGTTCTCTTATTTTGATTTTTGGGAGCTGTTTTACATGTCTTTGTGTTTTTCTCTTTAGAAACTTCAATACTTCTTTGGAACTAGGTGAAGTTTAGAAGAATTAATATGATCATTCTGTATGTTACTTTATTTTTTTTTAAGTTTACTTTTTATTTATTTTGAGAGAGAGAGAGAGCAGGTCAGGGAAGGGCAGGGAGAGGAAAGCAGAATCCCAAGCAGGCTCTGCACTGTCAGCGCAGAGCCCAATGCAGGGCTCAAACTCGTGAACTGGGAGATCACGACCTGAACCAAAGTCAAGAGTCAGACGCTTAACCAACTGAGCCACCCAGGTGCCCCCTATCATTCTGTATTTTAGAAGAAATATATTGCCTCCAGTTCTTGACAGCAGATAGACTATAGGCAGAATACCTTGGCATGAATCTTAAAGAAATGGGCGGAGAAACCCATAGGAGACCCAGTGGGGCATGTAGTTTAGGTGCTTCGTATGGCCATCCTCTTGGGCCAAAATCCCTGAGAAATTCATATTCTCTTTCAGTAATCACAGTTGAATTTTTGCTCCCCACCATGCACACACTATGAGGCATTTGGAAAATACAGTCGTTAAACAAATTTAATCACCGTTTTCCACTATCATAGCCAACCCTGCACACATCTCTCCTTGCGAGGTAAACACATACTAGGTCTGACATCTAAGGCCCTCATACATCTCTACCTCTGATCTTGTACAGGATATTTCTCAGCTCCTAATTTTGCTGATTTTATAAAGATCTGATACTAATCTGCTTCTTAAACTAACACTTTTGGCAGGTGAAGGGTTTCCAGTTTTTTAGGGAAGTCTAGTCCTTGGAAATATCTAATTTCCAGTCCAGGCATGTTCACTACATCCAGATTTCTTTTTTTTTTTTTTATGTTTATTTATTTTTGAGAGAGAGAGATAGAGTACAAGCGGGAGGGGGCAGAGAGAGAGAGAGGTACACAGAATTGGAAGCAGGATCCAGACTCTGAGCTGCCAGCACAGAGCTGGACGCGGGGCACAGGCCTCGAACCCATGAAACGTGAGATCATCACCTAAGCCGAAGTCAGATGCTTAACCGTCTGAGCCACCCAGGGGCCCGACCACATCCAGATTTCTTAAACCTTAACAATTTCTTTTGAAAACTATACTGTCCAGTCGTGATCTAACAATTCCAATCAACAAACAATGCACTTGGCCCCTAATCAACATGTCTTTGGTGCTTGGGGGTGGCGTAGGGCTGGAAGATGAAAACTGCTAGTATTTCTGACAGTAACAGAAGGGGGACAGAGGGCACAATCCCCCCCCCCTTCCGGCACCACCACCAACAAAGCAGTGGGAGGGAAGTGCTGTGAACCAGGACAAGCCACAGGCTCTGGAAGAACCAAGGAGGCAGGGAGTGGCAAGGGGGTGCAGGGAGGGAGCCAGTAGGAGAAGGGATGAAGGAGGTGGTTTTAGCAGATGGGTGGGGTGGGGCTGAAAGAGGGATAATAGCAGAAGGAGGAAAGAGAAGAGGGAGGAGATTGGTTGCCAGAGTAGAGGAGAAGGCAATGACAAGACCACTTCTGGCATGATTAACTGAAAACCAGAAAATGGATAAAGAGGGAGCTGGGTATGAAAATCAAGGCTGGCCAGGTAAAGAGGCCTTGGGGCAATTTCTGAAGAGCCCAGCATTCCAAGCTTAAGTACCTGGACTTTCTGGCCATGCGGACACTAAGGGTGTTGCTATTTCTGGGCAGAATGGTGAACCACCCTGAGCAGGTGCTGGAGGCAGGTCTTTGCAAATGGGAGCGTGAGAGGGGTCCGGTCATGGGAGAGGCTTCAGGAGGAGCAGATGTGTAGCAAAGCCCAGTTCTTTTCTTGCAGGTTTTAACTCAGTTCAGTTGAATTAAATGGAACACGTTAATGAGAAGATAATAGAAGTGACTTATCTAACAAATTCATTCTAACTAGTAGAGTCAAAACTGGATAAAACATTAGATTAGGGCCTTCTGTGCTTGTTCTGAATTTCTGAAGGAAAAGTTAATTATGTAGTTTAGACCTGATGCGTGATTATATCTGAGAACCACATGTCTAAAATTCCTTTTAATTAAATCCTAATTTTTTTTTCTTTTTTCTACTCAAGGCCTTTTGTAAAAAGGACCATGTCACCCTTAGCCCTCAGGGAAATGGGCAAAGAGGGCCAACCAGTGGTCTGTGTAATGCTAGAACAAATGTTCTTACTTTCCGGGGTGCCGAAATCACGTCATGGGGCTTTAACTAAGAGAAGCCATCATGGGTAGACCACATCTGGCTCCCATTATCCAACTACTAAGGTTTAACAAACCCTTAAGAGTAAATGTATATGTATAAATGTATATGTATAAATATGTATATGTATAAATCATATGTATAAAACTATACATATGATTGCAAATACACACACACATATAAATGCATGATGGCAACTATTGGATAATAGACATGCTCGAGTAATCCTCAATTTAGCAAATAGTTTTGAACTTTCTTTTATGAAAGCAGCCATTGGTAATAAAATGAATCGTTTTGCTTCTGTTTCCTGCCCCGGTGAATTTGCTAGCTTGCTAGAATGGTCCAAACAAGGCAGCAGCAGACAATAAAAGGCTAAAATACCCAGAATGATTACCATCTGTGGAGCAGCTCACACTCAGAATATTTTTATGTGCTGATGAGTCTTAGAAGGCCTGAGCGAAACCATAGACCTTTGTGGATATTGATGAGTGGAAAGATTACCTCTTGTATCTTGGACTGTCCAGGCAAAAGAAAAACATCAAACCCTCATCTAAGTAGCACCACCTTTTACTACATTTTCCACTTTCCAGAGCCAAATATAAAGTAATTAAATTATGAATTGTTGCAACTACTTTCAATGGGAAACACTGAAATATACAACTACTTATATTGAACATACAACTCCCTACGATAGTTAATTTTTTCCCCAACAGCTTATTACAGATCTAAATTACAATTTATTCTTAGGATTATGGTTTTAAACTGTATCTATTTTTATATAGTTCAAGACTTTTCCCAAGAGGTTGCCCGAATCAGGGAAAAGCTGATATGTCTATTCATCTACAAATACCCAAGGAATGCAGTATTTTTTTTCCACAGGACAGATTGTTCACATTTGAAAGTGAGTTTCTCTGGGGGTACTCTCATATAGCAGTGGGGCTGAATGTACCTTCATCTGATGTTTCTGTTGACCCCAGCCCAATTTCTCTTAGAGTCAGATTCTAGAATAGCAGCTGCTCTTGGCAGGGTCTGGCTCTGTTGGTGGTTCTCTGTAACCTCTGCCAGGATTCATGATGCTTTTGATTTTTAAAACAATAAGACTACCACAGTTCTTATCGCTACCTGCCTGATTAACCAATCTGACCTGACCAATTGACCTTGTCTGCTAGAAGGCTTCACAGCTGTGTTTCTATGATATATCTTCTGCTTGAAATTCCCTATAGTCTAATGGCAGTAGTTTCTGGAACTCGCCCATCTTCCTCGTATGGCTGAGTTATCATGACCATCACTTGGGAGGACTTGCTGACCCCTGAGATTTCGTTGTTGGTAACTTTCCCTTCAGTTCTACATCAAATAGGGTCTTAGGCCCTGAACATTCCACCCGTGGAAAGCAAGTATAAAATAGCATATCCATACTAGAGATTTCATCCTTGCATTGATTGATATGACAAGAATTTGAGACCAACTTGAAGCCATGCATTATACCAAGTCTTATGTAATGTGCTATTCAATAATTTTCCAGCTGGCTATTCAATAGTTTTCTGGCAGTAGACTTGTCAAGCCAGCTTTCCAACTCACTATCCTCCATGGAGAGTTTTTTGTTGAAAATTCCCTACTGCATGTGGTTATGACTTATTTCCTTCAGAGTGATTACTCTTCTGGCTAACTATACAAAGCAGCCCTCTCTGATATATGTTAACTTTTTCAAGAATCGTCATCCACGGGAACAGTTCCTGAGTAACTATCTCAATGATTTTTATATACATTTGCAACCTGTTGATTTGGGGAACTTTCCAGGAACGGGGTGGGGGGCCACGTTTTAACGCTTCCTAGTAGGTTTTAAATCCAACATCTTGGTCTGTGAAACTGCAGTGAATTCAAATTATCTTGCTATGAAGTTTTTTTTTTTCTTATTTCGGAGAAAGGTGAAGGTGAGCGTTGTTTTGAGTTTCGTCTTACTTCATTTCATATTATATAACATGACACACAGGCACCTCTCCTGGAAAACTTGTGTGTTCTATCTAGTTTTGTCCAAGTCTGTGATACTTAGTATCCATTTGATGGCATTTGTCTTAAGTCTGACCCTTTAGCTTCCTTTACGAAACCTGTGCCCTACCGTCCAGCCCGTATGCACATGTTCTACTCAGCAGTCCTACAACAGATAAACATGAAAACTGACATTTACTGGGCCCTGGTCATGAGTTGGGTAGCACTGTAATTGATGCAGTAACTTGCGTCTTCACCACAACCCTACAATTTAGGTGTTAGTGTTATTCCCATTTTAGAGAAAAGGGAATTAAGCCTCAGGGAGATTAAGTAACTTTCATAGCTAGTAAATGAAGAAACTGGATCCAAATTAAGACTCATCTGATTCCAAAGCCATAAGGATATACTACTACTTCCTTCCATTACTCCAAGCAGACCCTTTCTAGAAATCTCGAATTCCTCAGCCAAAGGAGTATATGTCCTGAAATACAATTTGGAGCCCCAGAAATCAAAGGTAAATAGCTGATCTCAGTCTGATTTTTTTTCAGACTTTTAAAATCTCTATTTCTGTAGATAGTCCTTGGGTTTGCTAACTCCTTTTATTTTCTCCTTATAAATGCTATTTCTGTTTAAGTGTGGCTGCATTTGGAAATCATTCTCATGACTAAAGATTTGTTTGCCTTGTAAGAGCCCAGTGTAGGGCTGTGCTGCCAGTGGGCGCTCAATAAAGATTAATGATGTCCCTGCACATCTGTGTGGGAGTCGCGTGCTCAGGATCTGCTGGGTTCTCCGAAAGAGACAGAGATGATGTGGGGAAGATGAAAATCACAGCAGAAGATCCAGGTTGGATCTTGGGTTTCTGCATTTAACTTTCTAATCTGAATGGTCACAAAGTCCCAGGTGTAGAAGGAACGGGAATACGGAGCCTTGCGTTTCCTTGAGAAATGACTGGGAAAATTAGATTCCCAGGGCTCATCTCCAAGATTAACATCAACTCTGAGCGATAACTTGCTTCTCTGATGATGACTGAAGAGAACCAAATATTTTTTTTTAATTGACACATTTTCTATTATTATATACATATAGAGATGATGAGTAATATGCCATATCAGATGGCTTATTCAAACTGTCAGAATAAGGGCTGAAGCGTGAGTAACTTTCCAGAGAACCTTCTCAGAAATTCAAGTGGTGGAAAGTGGCTGCAAGCTGCCATTAGTTCACCTACTACCCAGTCATCCCTGAACAACAACAACTCTCATATAGCAGTGGGGCTGAATGTACCTCCCAAATGAAGCTCCTCCCAAAGCACATGGTGGGACGCTTCTAGAGAAAAGGAAGGAGACCAATAATTTAAACTTACTTCGCTGAAAAGCCAAATGTCCGTGGGCCACCCGGGTTTGTGCACTCAACAGGAAAGTGGCTCAGCCATGTGGCCTGGCCAACGTTGCCTTCTTCGTGAAGGAGGACTACAGAGCACCTTTCCAAACCTCAGCGGAACTTTAAGATGCCAGTGCCCTTGCTCACGAAGCCAAGCTGCGCTTTGGCATTAAAGGAAGGAGAAGGAGAAGAGCCTCCATGAACAGAACGGTACCATAGATCCGTCAGTGCAATGTAGAGGAAAGGGTACCAGCACGCACACTGGACGGCCCCGATTCTGCTCCCAGCTGTGTCCCGCCCTTACAACATCTGCAAAAGTGAGCTGGTGTGGACTCGCTTGCCCGCATTCATTCCAACCCTACCATTTCATGGCATCCTCACTGGGTTCCTCTGTAAGGTGGGCAGTCTCCAGCGGAAAATGCCATGTATCTTGAGATTTTCAATGAGAATTTATTTATTCAACTCTACCTTTTAAAAACTCCCCCCTCTGTCCCCCACCTGGACTCTCTTTAGCAATAAAGAAGTCTTCTGAATGTTGATAACTTGGTGCATTGGAAAAGAGTTTGATTAATGCATTAACCTTCATCGCTGTTACCACCCTTTACTATCTCGTCCCCTAAAAGAAAGGTGACTTTTGAGAGCAACCCAGATCGTGTGTTAGGAAAATAGGCATTGTGGTCAGTGGAGAATTTGCTATGTGTCCGCTGCTCAAATATATGAAAATAAGGTTCCTCGTGTGAATAAAAGTATTCTGAAATACATGTATAATTATGCCCCAGACATAGACACACGTTTCTAAAACCACTACCTGAAAATAAAAGTTAAAGGTTTGAGGAGTGGGAAGGACTCTTGTCCAGTAGCAAGAGCAGCGGCCCCCTCAGCAGCCAGAGGGAGAGAAAACCTGGAGACCTAGGCTGGGCTGGGCCCGGCGGGCCTGCGCCTCGCTGTTGATTCTCCCAGGAAAGGCCTGAAGGAGCTCCTGACATTTCTCTTAAAAGAATCAATGAATCGGTGTTGTCTTCCGCCTGCTCATTTGACCTTACTTTGTTTTGAAACCAAGAAGGAAAGAAAGAACTAAACCGGGGTGCTGTGGAAGGTAGGCGGAAGGAACAGAAAAGGAGACGCTCGGGGCTATGGTAGCCGCAGACACGATCCCAGGCCGCCGGGAGGTTACTGTTCGCTTGCTGTGGTGTTGTTTGTTCTTGCTCATTTCAGATTCTCACCCTGATGTAATAAGTCACTATCTTCCCAGCCATCATCCCCGTATTGACAAGCAAATGCCATCCACGTTTGATTGACATCCATGGGTCCTGAATGCAAAAGTATGATTTACAAATCAATTCTGCTTGTTTATTTAAGGCCGTTCTTGTGTGCCTTCTGTATTTGTTAGTGGGATAACTTGCCTAATACCTACTCTGGGGGTTTTACATTAATATTACAAATCCAGGCTTTTCCTTCTGCTCTCCCATGTTACCTCTTTTCCCCATGCCTCAGTGTACATGCAGGAACTGTGCCTGGAGCTTACAGGACACTTTCCATATCTCAGCAAAAGATCTTGCCCAGCACTTTTGTAAAGGCTGCTTGCTTTAAGACCTTTAAAGACATCCGACAAGTCATTATCTCTCGTGCATGTAGTGCAAGTACATGCAACTTCAGATCCAATGGCAGGATCTCCTGAAAGGTAGCTAGAACTGCAATCCTGTAAGCAGAGGACACGGGATCCGCGCATTTGTTAAAAGAACCCACCCCCACCCCCACCCCATTGTGTGGTGGGCCATTTCATTCATAATCATTCAAAACAGCCCTTGGGCTTTTCAACACACCTTCCTGTTCTCTGGGTGGCATCTTGTTTCATTTTAGAAGACTGGCGAGGGAAACCATAAGGTTACAAAAGAAAACCATCTGGAAAATTCTAAAGGGCCCTTCTTATGTTAAAAGTGGCATTTTGAAAAACACCTGAAGCACCGGCTGATTGTGGGTGAGCCAGCAGAGAAATATTGTCAACGGAGCCATCCTCTTTTCAACCCTCACCTCCACCCTCCAAGTGGCGCAGCTCCCCGCGGGGACACAGGGGGCTTAGGTGTGACCTTCGAGTCCCCGAGGCCATTGCACATCTGTCTCCCTCCCCCTCCCCCCCCCCAGGTGTGTCCAACGAGAGAGCTGCCATCACCTGGGCTCGGCAAGGGAGTGTTCACGATCTCACTGTTCATCCATGTGCAGAGGGGGAAAAGAGAGAGAGAGAGAGAGAGAGAGAGGCTGAGAAAAAAAAAATCCCACATTGTCAGAGTAATGCCAAACTCTCTCTGAGTGGGATGCGCGGAGCAGATGCTGCAGTGAGATGCCAGAGCGGCTCCCCTTCCTCTGTGCCTTGGGTGCCTATAAATTGCTCCGGCGCGCGTTTGTCAGCCTCCTCTTCTCCTGGCAGGTGGTACCCGGGCAGGATTCTGCGTTCAGTCTCTCTCGCGCTCCGCTCCCGGCCGCCAGGCGCTCGCCGCTGCTCACTGGCTCCTCCGCTCCAGCCCCGAGCCTCGCCGCGCTGACCGTGCCCGCCGCCGCCGCCGCCGCCGCCGCCGCCGCCGCTCCGCGCACCCGGGGGGCGGCCGGCCCGAGCTCGCGGGGGGCAGGGGGGGTGCGCCTCTCTTAGTGCTGCCGTGGCGGTGGCGAAGGAGGGGGAGACAGGCAGCGGAAGGGCGAACCGAGCCAGCGAGAGAAGCCGAGGAGGAGGCAGAAAAAGGCAACTTCAGACGGAAAGTTGGTGCGAACTGGCGCAGTCGGCAAAAACGGAAAAGTCGATCGCAGGCAGCGGCCGCATAAAAGTGTGAGCGGCCCCGGGCGGCGCGAGAGGCGGCGGCTGGCTCTGCCCTCCGGGTGGCCGCGCCGGCGCCCGAGGCGCAGCCACAGGTGCCAAGGGGCTCGCGGGAGGCGAGAGGGCGCCCTGCGCGCCCCTCCCCCAGCCCCCACCCCCCAGCCCGGGACTTCAGCTCAAGTCGCCTGGCGTCCGAGCTCCCTCCCCAGCCGCAGCCTCAGCAGGGGGAGCGGGAGCAGGAGCAGGAGCAGGCGGGGAGCGGCCGGCGCGCGCCCGCCCAGGGGAGTTGGGGTTCTCAGGGGGTTGTTTTCGGCTCTGAGGAGGTCCCCGCCCAACCTTCAAAATTTTGTCCAAAAGCAGACAAGAGGATCGCCCCGCGCTGAGCCGGCTGGTGGGCAGCAGGAGGCGCCTGATCGCCGCCGGGGCGCTGGGGGTGGTGATGGTGCTGCTGCTGGTTATCCTCATCCCGGTGCTGGTGAGCTCGGCCGGCACGTCGGCGCACTACGAGATGCTGGGCACCTGCCGCATGGTCTGCGACCCCTACGGGGGCACCAAGGCGCCCAGCACGGCCGCCACGCCCGACCGCGGCCTCATGCAGTCCCTGCCCACCTTCATCCAGGGCCCCAAAGGCGAGGCCGGCAGGCCGGGGAAGGCGGGCCCGCGCGGCCCCCCCGGTGAGCCCGGGCCGCCGGGTCCCGTGGGCCCTCCGGGCGAGAAGGGCGAGCCCGGCCGCCAAGGCCTGCCGGGCCCGCCCGGGGCGCCCGGCCTGAACGCGGCCGGGGCCATCAGCGCCGCCACCTACAGCACGGTGCCCAAGATCGCCTTCTACGCCGGCCTCAAGCGGCAGCACGAAGGCTACGAGGTGCTCAAGTTCGACGACGTGGTCACCAACCTCGGTAACCACTACGATCCCACCACGGGCAAGTTCACCTGCTCTATCCCGGGCATCTACTTCTTCACCTACCACGTCCTGATGCGCGGAGGGGACGGCACCAGCATGTGGGCTGATCTCTGCAAGAACAACCAGGTGAGTGCCGGCAGGCAGCGGGGTGGGCGGGGAGGGAGCGCGGGAAGGTGCAGGCAAGAGGGAGGAGACCCCGGAAATGGGGGTGGGAGCCCGCGGAGGAAGGGCGCGGCAGCCGGGCTCCAGGGAGTGGAGCCGAGGGGACGCTGTTACTCCCTGGAGAGGCGGGGGTCGCGGGCCTAAGAGGGCGCCCGGAGGCCTGGAGAGGGCGGTTCCCAAGCTAGGACCCGCGCTCTCTGTGCGCGCGAGTGCGAGAGCGACCCTCGAGGGCAGGGGAGCTGGGAGCTCGGTCCCCTGGGCAGCCTGTGCCCCGGGAGGCCGGGAGCGGGACGCTACCCTCGGCCGGGGGATCTTCTGCAGCTTAGGGTCGCTCTCAGGCTTTGCCTGGAATAGGACGGCTAGCGGGGAGCCCCGAAGTGGGCGTGCCAGGGTGGCAAACTCGGGGGAGAAAGGGGCCCTCTGGAGAAAGAAGGGACCCGAAAGAGCGAGTCCAAGTGTGGGGCGTCCCGAGCCGAAGAGGGACCGGGGACTTGCGGTCGCCAGGGCCCTCGCGGCGTCCCAGACCTCGGAAACAAGCATATAGTCAAATGCAAGACGCAAACTCCTGTTTAGATTGCAGCCCCAGCAGAAGAAGGGGGAGAAGTAAAGAGTGTTGATGACAAAAGAAAAAAGTTGAGACTCGTGAGTGTACTCCGTAAAACGCGCACCCAAACGCAGAGTCCTTAACTCCACCGGCTGGGGTAGGAGGCCGCACAGGCAGGGGGCAAGGAGGGCAGGAGGCCGAGCCGGCCCTGGGGCGATGGGCCTCACCCCCAGGGAGCCCCGGGCCACCGGCTGGGTAGTCTTTCCAACCCCGCCTTCTCTCGAGAGGCAGTGGCCTTGGCCTTGGAACTCTGAGGACTGTGAACCAGCCTCAGAGCAGCGCGCGGGCCCCTGGGACTTAGTCTCCTTAGCTGGTCGGCTCTGCCACAAGGGCCACGGGTGGCACTTTTATGCCGGGGCCAATTTACCGTTTGCTTGAGAAATTCGCGGTCAGTGCAAAAACAAAGTGTGTCTAATTTCTCAGTCAGAAGAGGACAATAGTATTTGTAACTGCCTAAAAGTGTAATCAGACCTGAGGCTCGCGCGCTGAATCAGCAGCCGCACTCGGGCAAGGCCTTGCAACCTGCAGCCTGAAGTCTGGGCTGGGTTCTCTGGCTTTAATTTTGCTTATTGGGTGGCCCAGGGAACCCCGCTGTGGCCAACTTAGATTTAACAAGGGCTCATTGGGCTTCAGGTCACCCGCCCCCTCGAAATCAGACCTTTTCGGTTCTAACCCAGGTCTCTATTAAGCAGCATTAAGGCAGGATTTATTCCAAAGGCCTAATTCAGTATCAGAGTTTTTTCAAAAGTGGAAGACAAATACTCTAAATGTATAAGGAAGGGCACAAAATCCTGCCCTCCCCCTTCCTCCCACCCGTCACTTCTAAAGGAATTAAAAAAGCTCAAGGAACCCACAGGACAGGTAAAACAAAACAAAACAAAACAAAACAAACAAACAACAACAAAAGAAAAGGGAAAATGGCCACCAGGCGGCACTGACAGGGTTGTTTATTATAGTTATTATGCACAAAAATAATATTAAGATAAATAAAAATCATTTATAGAGCAGTGAGCCAGGTATAGGTAAATGGCTAAAAAGGGCATGACTCACTGTACCCAAATAGAGGTATTCTGTCGCCTTTACGAAATGGTTGATGACCAGCCCCTTGGCAGACAGTGATGAGGCACCCATTTCTTTTCAAATTGGCTCTCTTCTGACTCAAAGGTTAGGTCTGGAAATTACTGTCGGGCTGAAGGATTGTTTTTAGAGGTATTAATTAAAATGGAACAATACCAAGTTTTATCAGCCACTGAATAAAAACACTCACATCTTTAAGTATCCAGCAATGGCAATTGCATGACTAATCAGGGAACGATACATATTAATTAGTTTAAGTGTTCTTATCTCAACTGCTGAGCTCAGGTATATTGTACTGATTCCAAGAAAACCATTTCTTATACATGCGCTACCTGCATTTTGTTTTTAAAATTATTTCATTGTTTGGAGAGTCGAATGCTCCTTTGTATCGTCCTAGCAGGCACATTCTGTGAGGATCAGGAAAAAAAAAAAAATAAGGCAAACCAGCTGACCTTATCATGTAGCAAGCTCTTCATTGGCATTATTAAGCTGTGACTTCTTCAAAAGGTGTGCAACAAGTAATTAAAAAATATATGTATATGTAGCACCACACAATGTATTTTCGACTTCGACATGGACTCTTTTGGAAAATGGCTATTAAAATATTACCATTAAGGAATTTTATCCCTAGAACAGGACTATTTTGTAAAGTCTGATTTGCAGAGAGTTGCAAATGAGAACTATTTTATGAAATTTATTTTATTACTATGAAACAAATAGTTTAGCCTTGGTTTTCAGTTACGTTCTTGTCCGATCACTTCTTAGCATGGCAGTCTCCCCCCTGAGCAGACCTAATTTGTTTTCATAAAACAGAAACTCAGAGATCTATGTCA
This sequence comes from Panthera uncia, assembly GCF_023721935.1. Classification (NCBI taxonomy): domain Eukaryota; kingdom Metazoa; phylum Chordata; class Mammalia; order Carnivora; family Felidae; genus Panthera; species Panthera uncia. The sequence goes on along the minus strand of NC_064809.1, from coordinate 14,994,329 downwards.
GTGTAATGTGCCATGGATTAAGTGGATTTGAGAAGCACAAAAATTAAACTAAAAATGCAGTTCACTCTAGGATAGAGGAGTGCCTCTGGACCGTAACTATATGGGAAGCATTTTATTTATGCTTTGTGTTGAATGCAGGATCACAGATGGAAACATCAAAGGCCGGTAAATTAACCTGATGCACCACTTAACCTTTTGTTTATGATCCCACAGAAGTACAATGAAAATGAAATTATGGGAGCATCAGTAGCAATTAATTAAATTAGCAAATGTTACCATAAATATCGTCTCCGATGATAAACCCTCACTAATAAGATAATGCTAAAGCCACACAGGCTGCTTCATTCTCACAAATATGCCACTAAAGGGATTACAGTTCTCATATTCCCCGTTGAAACCATCAACCTAAAATCTAATCATACCATTTGTTGATATGAAAGGTAAAAGTTGGACTCAAATGGCTTTATAAAGAGACAGGAAACATAATTGTAATGTGTTTGTACACTTTTAGCAGCCAAACCTGAATTTAAAAATTGCTGTGTGAGCACAGTCACTGTAATGTCCCTGTAACAAGCCACTGTATTAACCACTGAAGCTGGCCCCAGATTAGAACCATTAAATAACTCAGGACCAATTTTTATTCTAAGAATGTGTGAATTACAGCATCGAGGAACATGAGATATATTGGAAACAACAGTCTGTGAGTTGATATTCATTTATTAGCAAGATTAATGAAATGCCAAATTAATACCATCATTTTAAAAAGCTGTGAAACCCGCACTACAGATGTAGCGGAATCTAAATAGTTAACTTGTGATATGAAAAGATTTTAGAGGACCTTTAGGCAGAAATGGGTACATAGGGCTGAGGAAAGGATGCATCATATTCCCGGAGAAAATGCTGAAATCGGTGTACATTTGGGAACCTGAAAATAGCCTCCAAGGTGGATGCATTACCTTGCTCAGTAGTTTGATGGCTTAAAGGAAGAATTGTTCGAAGTCGCCGAGCTGGTTACTAGAGCTTGAAATTTCAAGTGCCATTGTACCTTCCGAGCGTGATCAGGTGAGCAGACATTCTGAAATTGTCCAAAGCGTGCTGGAGTATGGCAGTTATTTAATTGGGAAAGTCTTGCGGTCTACAGTATAGCTTAATACCTTAAGAGAATCACTTTTATTAAAAAGCAGTCACATGACAAAGGAAGTGAAAAACCATAAGGGTAACCTTCTAGTCTGTGGGATCACACTAATGCATTTGCCGGTCTCCGTGGTTGTACCTACAGAATAAAAATGGTCACATTTATATGGTTCTGTGCTTATACCCTATCAAATAAAAACTACATTTAAGACTATTGTCTCTAAATCAAGGGATTTTAATGAGTCCTGGTTTCCAGATGCCTTTCTATAGAGAACAGTGTTAAAGCACAACACCCATAGAGCATATATTAAATACCTAAAGCACTAAATATGTCTGGTTATCAGTAATAGCTGAATAGTATATTTATGGATTGTGAATTCATTAATATATTACTGATATGGCCAGTTACTAATTTGTCTTTTAATTTCTCTAACCCATTAAAAATTCACACGTTAAGAAAAACATCAGGTCATAACAGCACTATCCTCCTCATAGATTCCACCCCCCCCCCCAGGGAATTTATAACTAGGTGAAATTAATGAATCAAAACATTCAACTCCTACAAACCTACAATTAATTCCTAGGAAATATTGTGACGTTACATTGTATTATTACTTAATGGTCAACACAGATCGTCTCGCTGAATCGGTGTATACATTTGAGTCAGTGTTTCTGAGCATAATTGCGTGGTACATTGCTTTCACTGTATTAGTGTCAGTTAGCCCAGGGTTAAGCAATTCTAAATCCTTTAAGCCCCTTTCTCCTTTTGCTATACAATATCCAGAGAAAGAAATTTTTAAAATATTACTCAAATTACTTCACAAGTTCAGCAGTGTCAAAGAGCCTTCTCCTTTTTTAACATTTCAGCATTAATGTGAGAACATAGCCCATGAAAATTTAATTTGAAAACCTATCACTTAAATTTTGAAAGAAACACCTGGAAATTCTTGATGTGTGCCTCGTTTCCCTCATTTTGCCAGCACACGGTACCCCAAGTCAGGTATTATTACATAACACAGGTTTACAAAACCACTAAATCGTTTGCTCTGTTATTAAGGGAAGCACCATTATAATGGAATAGAAACAAGGCACAGAGTAGAAGATGTCTTACTGAAATAAGTCAAATATAAGTCTGCCTATGGAAAATTTTTTTTCCAAGGCAGAATCAAAATATGGCTAAATGAATATGAAGCCTAATCGGAGTTGAGAATGTGATAGGATGTCTATGTGACAGGCTGAACATGAGAGGATTATAGGCAGCTTCTATCCTCAAAGCAAACCACACATTTTAGAATCACCTAAATATAAAAGGGTATTCAATCAGATCATTAAAAAGTTTTAGAAATTTTAGAGGCCTCAAATCTTATTTCCTTCTACAACTTTTAGATATGTGGCAATTAAATAATTTATTGAAGTGCACACAGCACAATGAAGTAATAAAAAGCCACAAATAGAAAAATGAACTCTGCAAACTTGGGTGACGTTTAAGTGAGTTAGATTTCTGGCAAAAAAAAAAAAAAAAGGCTTTACTTGAATTAGATTTCGAAAACCTCACATGAAAAGGCTTTCTTCATTTTTTTCCCCTATGTAGTAGAGCTGGAGTTGTTTTATTTCTCTGAATCTCAACTGCCTGTGGATCTCAATTTTCTGAAAATCCTGGGGACCCGCTGAAGTTTGGATTAAACCTCTGTACTCATAAACAGCTGGTTTAGATTATTGCTAATTGGTCTGAATTGAAATGCAAAAAAATTACCCTTATTTCCATTCCAAGAAGTGATTGGGCGTAGAGGTTCAAGGAATTAGAAAAAGTGCTGATTTAGGAAGAGAATAGGTTGGTGTGCATTGTTTACCATGTAAGGTAGGAAAAGACGGCTGCCGTGACCCTCAGGAAAGCACCATTTTCTTCTTTCTGTTCCTCCTTTCCAGTGATAGAGCTCGAACTGTTGCAAAGATCTCCTCAAAGAGCTCCAAGGCCCAGGTGGACTCTCTCATGCTAAATTCTGTGCTATGGCAGCAAGTCTGCTTACGGTGCTGTGAATGGATGAAAAAAGAGAGAGACAGAGAGAGAGACAGAGAGAGAGAGAATACTGGAGAATTTTCTTCCACGCATTCTAATTCTTGTTTGTTTCACATAGGTGCGTGCCAGTGCCATTGCCCAAGACGCCGATCAGAATTATGATTATGCCAGTAACAGTGTGGTTCTCCATTTGGAGCCAGGAGATGAAGTCTACATCAAACTAGATGGCGGGAAAGCACACGGAGGAAATAACAACAAATACAGCACATTTTCTGGATTTATTATTTATGCGGACTGATAACGCAGAAACTAAGCTTATTATTCTGAGTTTGGACACTGGATTCGTATGGCTGACGTCACTGAATCAAGGATCCCAGGGGATGCCAGTTGCGGGGCACCTCAGTTGTGTATATGTGGGGAATTCAAATGCTACCTGACTCACATCTGTATACTCAGAAACATTCTGTAAAAAAAAAAAAAAAAAAAAAAAAATTAAAAGCAAGATAAGCAGATGTGTTATCCATTACCGCCAAAGCAAATTCTCCTCCTTATTGTTAGTGTCCATGTGAATGAAGTCCTATATAGATCACAAATTTTTATAGAAAAATCTAAGACACTGAATTATTTCTCCAATATCTATGATACTTTGGTGTTCTGTGACCCTGCTGCTTTGATCCATATATCAGCTTTGGTTCTTGTGAGTTTACCTGCTTCTGATGATACTTGGAGTCCATTCATAGTGTGGGGAGAATGATCTTACCCTGCAGGAGAAGGTCTAATTGAAATAATGCTGCTTGTCCCCAAAGAAATTGTTTGCCTTGTACTTTTGTTAACTTTAGAGCTAGTCCTGGGAATGATTCAACTTCAAGCCTTAACCTGGAATTTTCTGGATTTGAGGGAATTCCCAAGCCTATGATCATTTTCACATTTCCTTTTTCTTGTGAATTTTCTTTTCTCTCCTTTCTGGTGATTATCTTTTAAAAATGGAGATCGAAATTGTATCATAGGATTACCCTCTAAGTGTGCAAACGTGTAATTATGTGTGGTATTTAGAAAATCCCCTGTGTGTCCATTTTGTCAATAGAATGTGTTTAGATTTACTTAGAAAGTCAGAGAAATTTATTCTTTGGTGTTAAATCAGACTGAGGCTTTTGCTTTCTTTGGAACAAAAGATTATTCATAAACCCAATGCACAAAGGTTTAATTTGAGCTACTGCATGGGTCACCAAGGGGACACTAAGTAAGGCCTTCAAATAGTTACTACAAGTCCTGGCCTGAGGTTATTTCAAAATGAATAATTTCACGTATAACCAATATGACAACAAAGTGTATATATTTTATACCAGTATCTGCTACAAATACATGTATTTGTGTGTACACGCACACACACACATATGTTAGAGGAAATATAATATATATATGGCTTCAGACCATAGGCACAGTGGCTGTATAGCCTCAAAAACTTAATTAAAAAAAGTATGTGTATATATACACACAAACACACAAAAATTATTTGACTTATTTTGGATCGAAATATATTTTGGATTACAAAAGTGTATGGAATAGCAAAACAATTGAAATGGCTTCTCTTTTACGAGCTACCCAGAAACGTAAAGTTTATTAGGTTAAAATGCCCTATACGTCACATGTCTGTAAATTAAGCCTACGGCTTCTTTATTACCATATGCCAATCAATATTCCCACCGCATTCTGTGTCAGACTGTTAATATTAGGACTGCAGAAACAGGTGGCTCTTTTTTGCAATGTCTATGAATTATATGCATTTGAATGATCACTTTTTTCTTTTTTCTCAGGTGGATTAAAGCTGACAGTAAAGTAGATTCTGAGAGTAGTGCAAATCATTTCTCTCTGGTTAAAATACACTGCCAAAAGCCATCTCTTTAATCTAAGAAAAAGATTAAAAATGCATGTTGATATATCCTCCCTATCGGACAACTTCCACTGTTACAATGAAAAATCTGTCCCCACCCCCCCCCCCCCCCCCCCCCCCCCCCCCACCTCCTCGGTTGCCTTTGAAGACTGACAAGTAGATTTCAAAAACAGGGATTTAAAAATCTGCTTGTTTTACTGGTGAAGGACATTTGCATTTTTTCATTTAAAGGAATTAGTTTGTTCCCCTGGCTCGTTCCTCTTGGGTACTTTACGTTCTAATACACAGAAAGCGTGATCATCTTTGAGCCACAGAAATATCTTGTGTTTCGTAAACCTCAACTTTCCAAAAGAGTTATGCATGATGTTCCCATCTGAAGGTGCTGTTTGTTTAGTTTAAATGCCTTGGTCGGAGTCACTGTCATGATGTCTATGATCAAAAATGCTTAGCCCATTCATCAGGAATAATGACTAATTCTATTTGGCCTTTCTAATATGTTAGATAACCGATAATGGGGTTTCAACGAATTTACTTCTATTGAACGATATATATTTATCAAAGAGGAATTGGTAGCTGGGGTTTGGAGTTTTGGGGGTTTTTTGTTTTTGTTTTTGTTTGTAACAAATAGCATAATGAGGAATCAACCAAAAGATTAATGTATAAACAGCAGTGCACATCAACTAAGAGTTTTAAAAAGGCTTTATTTACACAAAACATCGGGGGTGGGTACCTTTTGAAGAGTAGGCTAGAGTCAGAATGCCATTTCTAATAGATCTGACCTTTTCTTCAGATAACTAAGCATCATTTTCTCTGTTTAGGCCCAAGGAAAAACAAATAAAAGGTAAGGGAAATAAAGGGAATATATATATATGGCAAACATTTCTCTTTTTTTGCATATATATTATCAATTAAACTGTGGCCTTTGTTATTATAAATGTAATGATTCATTAAACTATATTATGTAATATATTTTGACTTTTACCATTGAATTTTTATAATTCAGTATTATGTTACGTGTTCATGCCCCCTTATACAAATGTTTAAACTAACAAAGCTTTACAGCAAAAATGGATACCAGGAAGCCACAGGCAACAAAACTGATTTATTACTAGTCAATATAGATAGGTAGACAACTTCTACAATATATAATGAATATAATCAAGCTTCGACAATATTTTTATCATTGTGAATTGGTGATTGTATTACAGTGTCCTTTGGGGGGGGGGGGAAGCCTCAAACTTTAACTTCCCTTGCTGCAGAAGCTATTTTCAAGTGCCATATTATTCATTAAGCATTAATTAAAGAACAGCAGGATAATTAGTAGGATCATCAATATTACAAGAAACATTAGATTGCTCCAGAAGGGGGTAATTTAACTAGAAACACTTTAAATTTCCTCAAGTAGTGCAGCTGATAGATTAAGAAAACAAAACAAACCAAAACTTTGCTAGAGGGGATACAGAATGTAAATCACTGTTTGGAAATAGGTGCTTCTGTATTTATTTTGTTAAAGGCAGAACAAGAGGGCTCCGTTAGGTCAGTAACTTCCTAAAGGTACCGATGTACCAGCTGGTTTCTGAGAAGGCAAAATTTCTAATTCTCATAAATAGGAAATGATCCGTCATTCATCCTACATAGCCCTGATTAATATCTCACTGTGGGTTTGAAATCACTGAAAAATGTTCTCTGCAAGCTTTCTACTCAAGGTGTGAGTCTGTAAACAACCATCCTACTTGAAAGTTAGCCATTGCTTAGGGTTCTCTATTAGTATCTTATCAAGTGCATTCTCAGTGATCCCTCTAAGCAACATTTTAGGAACAATGTTGGTAAGTATATGAGAGTAGCCGTGACCTCCATACTTCATCAGCCGATGCTTCGTATGTATGTCGTGTGCCATCAGAATTCGATCTTCGTAGCCTTCATCCACCAGAAGACGCACTCTGTGAAAAATGTCAACTCATTATATGGCATTTGTCTCACATTTAAAATGATCAGGGTGCTTTCAACTTTTTACTCATAAATCTATTGTGCTTGCTGTAGAGATACTGCCTTCTTCTATGGCATGTGTACTGGGAGACCCTTAATAAAGATTGCGTGGTGATGATAAAGGTAATATTGCATCGTAGTAGGAACATGATCCTTATTCCATGCACACAGAAACTTCCAGCCTGTGATATTTATGACAGTGCCTACAATACGGCATTAAAAATAGTTCTAATAGGATGTGCCAGTCTGAGTGAATGGCTGCTTGGGCATTTCACGAAATAACTTCGTTCTAGGTTTGTATCCAGCTCTCCACTCTACGATACCTCCCTCGGTGGTCGCGTTTTCCAGACCTCACTCTCCTCCCACCCCGTCTCTCTCTCTCTCTCTCTCTCTCTTATTTTCTAGCAAATAAAATCAATGGCAATTTCTGATTAAAACAGAGAAGCAAAAGGAACCTTCGCAAAGGTAAAACATTCTGAGAGTCAGATCAGTTGATTTGAAAGGAAGGGGCGTATGATAAGCGAAATGGTCATTTTCAAAAGGTCAGGAAGGGTACTTCTGTATTTTGAGCATCTGTTCCTTTGAAGTCTACGAGAATTCTGACTTAGTAGTAGTAGTCTTGGAGCACTGTATTAAATCAACCAGTACAAATTTACTCTGTCTTCCTTCTATCTCAACAAGATTGCTGTAAATACCAAGCCGTTCCTTTAAATTTATAGCCAGTTGACTGGAGAAGGGCTTTCCAACTACTGTCTAAACATCTAATCCTCTTTGCTTTGTCAAATGCTGTAATCTATAGCATGAGTCACCTCCTGACAGCCACCATCTGTGTGTGTCTGGACTCTGGGCAGTGTCTGTCATGACTTCCACGGGATTCTACTGGCAGAAGGTGCAAAGTGGAGACAATGGCTCTTCCCTGGCATTCTCTTCATGGTCACGTCAGTCTCTGGATTCCCAGATGAATCTAGATGGTCAGACAGCACCTTCCTCCAAGGGCTAATTATTCAAAAGATATCCTTTTTGTGTCTGTGGCATTTCTTGGCATCCTGGCGCGTGAGTCATATTTAGTAACTACTAAAAGTAAGCAAAATTGGGCCACTGCACAGAAACCTCAGACACACAGCTCTGCCCTCTGAGAACATACATTTTAAAATAAAATAATAATTGAAGGTGAGACATTGTGTTCCTAGGTCGTGCCTAACAAGAGCCACGTCGAGCATTTTTGTCTAGAAATCTGTATTCGTGCCATTCATACGCATGTCCTGTAAGTACTTGGATGCTGTTTGAGCCGCCATGGATATTTACCTCGTAAATCTGTACAACGTCCAAAAGCCCTGACCTGGAGTTACTTTTGGAACTCTCTTTGAGGCAATTCCCTAGAAAGTTCTAGGGTCATTTATGAGAAGAGAGAAAGACTTGACAGAATGCATGCCCACGTTGAAACTGAGTGTGGCAACCCTTAATCCACAACTGAGAAGGAGTGTCACGTTATGGGAAATTTTAGGGTATGCCTTCCTCCTTATCGTCTCTGAGCATTTCCCAGAAGGTTTTGTCTCTTTCCCTTGTCTGAGGAAAAAAAAGCGATATCGTATTACGTCAGAGGCATATCGTATGGAACAGCGGATTCTTGTTGTCGTTCCTGCAACTCTGCTACTCAATTGTGAAGGAGTAAGGAAAGAGTATAATGGCTAAGACACTCGCTTAAAACTGAGAATCCTTAGAACTGATTTAAGTCAAGAACGTAGAGACTAGTTACCTCACGACAAAGACGCTGCTATGACTCTACAAAACAGTTCTCTCCTGACTATCAAATCAAGATATGACTTGGCCAGTCTTAAAATAAAAGCTCCTCTCTCATGCTGTGCCATTGTGTGGAAGAACAGTAGTTCCGAGACGCTGCCAGAAGGAAGGAACCACTGTAGATGAGAAGACAAAAATGACAGTAATTATAGAAATACAAATGAGTTAGTGTTTTGCAAACAAATATTAGAGAGAGACTACAAAGTGTGAAAAGGCAGAGATATAATAAGATTTGAGAAATGGAGCGTAAGATTGAAAACAGGTGTCAGACACAGAATTTCTGGTGCTGAAAACCAGAGGTAGGCAGAAGCGTGCTTCTATGTTCTTGCAGTTCAGAGATGTAAGATGACTAAGGCTCAGAAAGGGACTGCCAATGGATGATGAAAATCAAGTGCCCAAGAGATGGCAGACCAGGGGGATGCTGGAACACACCCCCTGCCTAAAGGTCATTCGGTAATTACCGTGAATTGTGCTTGAGCCAAGTGACCTTATGCATGATTTTAATTTAGGGAAGATAAAGCTTGCATACATATACATGAACACGCATATATCGCATATATATTTTGATGTATTTCCAGACATCTAGAATGTTTACATTTGGCTCAATGAAAGCTGGCCAAAATTAAATTCTTGTTCTTGAATTAATAGCCAGAAGTTATCAAGGAGGAATGTGAGGAGAGGTGCTGGTCATCCTCCCCCCATATATCCTTCAGACCCCCTCTGCCGATCCCCTCTCTCTTAGTCAAGGTCTGGGAGCCGCATGGGTGGCGTAGGGTTGCTTCAGAAGATATAAAAGATGCAGCTCACTGCCACAAAGGGGCTTAGGAAAAGGAAGTGGGTCTTAGAAGCAAACTTCCCATTTCCAAGATGAATCGTAAAACGTATGTTGAGGGCATTCATCAGGAAACAGGGTTTGGAGATCATGAAAGATGAGAAAGCCCTACCCTACTCCCCCACTTTAAATTCCAAAGAATATTCATCTCGCAGCCTGGCCCAGGCTCGTAGGGCCCTGGGGTAACTTGTCTGCCTGTACTGAATGGTGCTCCTAAGAAAGTTAGGTAAAATCTTGACGCAAAATTAACAACAACAAAACGGAACAATAAATTGGTGTATTAAAGAACTGATTTCAGTGGTTTAAAAAAATTTGTTTTAAGTCCTAGCTTCATTGGTCAGGTCAGTTTGCTCCTGTACAGCTGAGCATCTCCATATTTACATAGCAAGCGTTACATGGATCAGCTAGCTCTCCCTGATGATATTGAACTTGAAGCCTATTTTACTGTTAATGAGGTCATGCAGGAGGAGTACTCATATGCAGGGACGGGCAGAAGGCACACAGGTGTAAAGGTTGGCCACCCACGCTAAGAGCTGAGGGCTGTCCCCGACCGTGGCCACAGATCTTCCCCTCAATTCCAGTGTAGGGGTATGTCCTACCGTTGCTGCTTTAGCCTCCGTTTCTGGACATCACTTCTGTAGGTCTGGTGTCTTTACTCGTAGCCCACACAGTTTTCTACACCGTTAACCACATTCTGGCCCGTCTCCGTCCCAGAAGACTACTTCCTCTCTGAAATCCCAATCTTCACTTTCCCACTCCGACCACGAGTCACATTTCTCTTTTTCCCTCACCGTCTTCTGGGTACATTTCCCCCTCACTCAAGCTTCTGATTGGTTGCCGCTGCTATGTTATTCCCACCTCTTCTTACTTTTCTGTATACCTTCTTCTGTTCGTCTTGGACCTCAGGACCCTCACTCAACCCCACCCCAGATCCCCTGTCGACCACATTTTTCAGACAGAATCCCAACCCTCAGTCTCTCTAACTGTTCACGTTTTCTGCTTCTCCTCAAAGCTTCTTTGGTCTTATCAAAATACAAAACTTTTGGGGGGGGGGCGGAATAATCACCAAGTCATGTGCACTGGTGCCCATGTTCCGTCATGCAGACATGATCTTGAGCCTCACCGGGGTCTCACACACACTGTCCTATCAGTATCTGTCTCATACACTCAGTGTCCATTCCCAGCCTTCCTCCTCTTCTACAAGGTCCTGCCCTGAATCTGTTCCCTCCTTCGCAGAAGATAACCATGTTGACTTCACAGGGACCCTACAGAACACAGGTGGTCATATGTCCTCGGGTTCCCATTCTCACCACATCTATCTGCATTCACCCCATTACTCGCCTTACACCTTTCAACCAACTTTCTGTTTGCTTCCCAGCTGCCATCTGTTTGTCTCCTTGGAAAGCTTGCTCTATATCTCCTCTCTCCAGATTGTTTTAAGTTAGTGTCAATCGACTATTTTCATATTCTGCACCAGACATTCAGGAAAAAACTCTTCATACTTTTTTTCATATAAATTCCATAACCCTATAGAAGAGGTACTTCTTCCTGCGATTTGTTCTTCTCTTTGTGTCTCTGCTTTTGCTCTCAGCCACATAAACATTGCTTAACCCTTCGTTAGTTTGAGAGAGAGAGAGAAAGAGTGAATGGGGAAAAAGGGCAGAGGGAGAGAGAGAAAGTCTCTTAAGCAGGCTCCACACTCAGAGTAGAGCCCAGCCATGATCCTGGGATCATGACCTGAGCCGAAATCAAGAGTCGGATGTTCAACTGACTGAGCCACCCAGGTGCCCCAAACATTGCTGGACCCTTGACAAAACCTTCCCTTGATCCTATCTTGTCTTCTCACTTTGACCCTATGCCCCTGCTTCCCCTGACCACCAACCTTCTTGAAAGAGTAACCCCACCTTCTCTCTCCTCTTCCTTACCCCCTACTCATTCTTCAAGGCTTTTCTACAGAGACTTCACTGACTGCACAGTGAGAATCTCCAGCCTTTACCTCACTGATGCCTGCCACCTGTCAGTTGCCCAAGCCCTTCTGCTCCAAACAGTCTCCTGCACCTACTTGCACAACAGCATATTTCCCTGATACTCTTCTCACTTTGAAAACTTTTCGATCTGTCCTTGAGTGACTCTTCCTGAGTCCATTCCTTAAATATCAGTGTTCCCCAGAGTTCTGTCCTCATTCTCTCCTCTGAGTGATCTCATTCATTCCCACGCTGCCAACCATGACATACAAACCAAAGATGCCGAGATTTATGTCTGAGTCCAGATCTCTGCCCTGAGCCTCACAGCCTTATCCACAGCCCCGCTGGATAGCTACTCTTAGATTATTCCCAAACCAAAGTCATCCTTGTCAATCCCAAATCTATTTCTCCTCCCAGATTCCCTAACTTGGTGCATCCAATGTTCACATCATCGTGTAACCAGGACAAACCAGGTAACCATCCATCCTTGACTCCAGAAACTTCCCACTTGGTTACAGAGAATGACTCGGACAATTTGTTGCTTCGACAATTTTGAGGGGTCAAATTCTATATGATGTTTGCTCTTTAGACATTCTACTTACAGCATTTAAGTTTCAGTCATCTCCATAGTGAATATTTTTGATAAAGCATTTCACACACATGTTGTAGGAGGTTAGGACTTCAGTGTGGTCAACATGGGAAAGAAACCACTTACTTCATTAGGGATAGAAAGACGAAAGCATCTTTGTTCTCTTTTTGTCATGGCAGGGGTTAAGTATTATCTGTTTCTTGTCAGCTGCCCATCTGCACTGAACTCCTAAGGCTCTGCTAAGCTTTTGCCTACTTAGGATGACTCATTTGCTTCTTGAAATAATATATAGAGATTTCTCTCCCCAAAACAGCATTGATACATTTTTGTCTGCAAGTCTCTGGTTCTGCCTGCTCACTGTTTTCCAAATCTTTGCTAATACCTACCCAGATATGAATCAAAAAGGACTGGTAAAAGGGAACACTATCAGGGATTTCATCATATTTACCTCCTAATTCTTTTATTATCATTGGGCATGTCGATATCCGGGTTGAATTGGTAATGAAGGAGTTCAGTCCCAAAGAGATCATATTCCAAGTAACAGCCAAGTTGAGCAAACTCCAGGAGTTCGTTTTTATCAAGTATAGTCCTAGAGACAATAAGACGGACACAGTGTAATTATCAAGAGCATATTTTCCACATATACAGATTAAAAGTTTTAAGTACACCATGTACTGGAACATAATTAAAATAACAGAAGTTTGAGTCCGCTCTTAGGATGTGACTGTAAAATAGTAAGTTCAACTTGTTACCAGACATAAGGGAATTTACCATATCTAAAAGGGAGTTTCCCTTCTAAAGTGCTTGGGAACTATAGACATTTTTATTATGTTGCCATTACTCAAAAACAATCTTGCAATTCTCCTTCAGAACTGTCTTCAGGATATGTTCCGTATTCTTTTGGAAATCCTTCATAGCAGCGGAACAGCTGTGAGCTCTGGAAACTATCGAAGGGAACTTGGCATCAGCCTGGTGAACTAGGTGAGTAATACTAATCTGCGTAAAACATGAAGCTAAGGTAAGGAGATTTTCTTATGAAGATCATAAGGTGGTTCCAAAATTAATTCCAAGGCCTTTGTGAATGTCATTGCTTCTTTTTAAAAAGGGGGGCAAAATTCCTACAGATATTTATTTGTGTTCTGGTGTACCTATTTTTAAATAGAATTTATTATTTTGTGATAATCTTTATGGATATCTTCTCATTTCTTTAGCGATCATAGTAAGAATAACACTATCTTATGATGTAAGACTGTGTAAATGAATGGGAAAGGAGAGGTATGTGAGATAAACACAGGCTACAGACAGGGGAGCAGAGTCCAGAGCAAGAGTAGATTATCTCGAGAAATTTAGATTATAATAAGTAAAAAGGGACGCATTAGGTCAACCCCCAAAATACCATGGTAGAGATTCAAACACATGGAAAAATAAGGAAGGAAGGAAGGAAGGAAGGAAGGAAGGAAGGAAGGGAGGGAGGGAGGGAGGAGGGAAGGGAGGGAAGGGAGGAAGGATTGATTCTTCAGGAGACAATATAGAAAAAATGTGAGGGGAAAAGTGCACCCCATTAGACATTGTGTGAAGGGTGGTAAGGGTGTAGATTATGGAAGTGATTGAGATCCCAAATTGGCCTGGTGCAGAGTGGGATTTATCAGATGATCATTGTCTTACTAGGCTTTTATCCACTGATATTCTATTACCTTGGCTATTCCAGGATGCAAGGATTAAAGCACTATCATATGTCTATAAATCTGCTTCTAAGAGGTCACAAGTATTTTCAAGGCCTTTCTTCCAAACCATGGGAGGACCAATTAAGCCTCTGTGTGTCATGAGTGCAAGAGTTTTCTGCTGTCTCGGGATGCTCCCTAGGAGCTGACTATTGACTTTCACTCTCAGCAGTCATATTGTAGCTGCTTCCTTTTTATTCTATTCACCAATCAGCATAACTTAGAGTTCACGATGTTGTTTTAGGCAGGGAGGCTAAAATATCTTTCTTTTATACTATAAAACGTGCATTAGTTCTGTGCTGTCTTCTAATACTATTCCTTTTCCATCTTCTTACCCCGGGGACCATCTTTTGCTTCCAAAATTACTTGCCTAAAAGAATATGTGTTTTTCTATAGTAGACACATTCTGTTTTCCCCCAAAGAACCATGCTTAAAAACAAAATATGCACAATTAAAATAACATAAGAAGGAAAAGATAAGTTTAGTGTGTTTCTTTCGAGTCAGTTCCTTCAGTGTGTTAATTACTGGGTAGGTGGGTGGCGGGGGGAGACAAACCAGGGATGTAGGGGCCAGTAACACGTTGGATCAGACTCTTTTCTGCTTCTAATGTCTTTATTCTTTCTGTGGCCTAATGTCTTTAGACTAAGTTTTCTAGACTTTGAATGACATACCAAGATAGATATTCAATGAGAAGGCTGTAGTAAATGAAAAGCCGTAGGAAACTTTTTCATCTTAGTTCCAACTGAAAATGAAAAAATAAAATTGCTTATCATCATAATAGCTAAAAATTATAAGAACTTACCATGTGTCTGGCATTGTGCTAAAGCACTTTATATTTGTTACCCCATTTCATATTCTCCGTAATCCCACTGGTCTCAATTTTACAGATGAGGAAACTGGGATGTGAGAGATTAGAGGCTTATTCAAGGTGATGTGTTGAAATATAAATTCATTTCAGTGCTAGAATCACCTATCTTCATCCTCAATCTATATGACTTCTACTGCTAAACATTTTGTGCTCAAAGGACGTTTTCCAGAATTACACTGACTGTAGCACACAAAGGGTTTTTTAAATCTTTATTTTGAAATTTAATTCCCTCCCACAAAATGCACTTGAAAAATGGGGAATATGGGGCACCTGGGTGGCTCAGTCAGTTAAGCATGTGACTCTCAATTTCTGGCTCAGGTCATGAGCTCATGGTTTGTGATATGGGGTCCCATGTTGGGCTTGTGCTAACAGCACAGAACCTGCTTGGGATTCTCTGTCTCCCTCTCTCTCTGCCCCTCCCCTACTCTCACACACTCTCTCTGCCTCTCAAAAATAAATAAATAAACTTAAAAAAAAAAAAAGAAAAGAAAAAATGGAGAATTTCCATCAAAGGGTAGTGTGGGGGCTGGGCCATGATAAACCTGAAAAGTAAGAAAGGATTACTTTGAAGAGTTCTTTGTTTGCTAGCTCATAGGGTAGATATATACAGTAGGCAGTATTTGACCATTACAGTTCTATTAGACAATTTCATTGACATGGTCAAAGAAGGAGAAGGAACTATATTAATTATGACCATTGCTTACTTTCTTACCAGGAGCCTGACATTGCCCTGAGCCTCTTACAAATATTAAGGGGCACATATTAAGAGTCTCCTATCCCAGGCTGGACTCCTGAAGTCCAGAACTGCATGTCTAATTGCCCGTTTGCCATCCTCACTGAGATGTCTAATAGATAGCAGACTAAACCCCTCCTCGACCACCATAAACCAGCTGTCCCAACACCCTTCCCTCTCTCTTCTGACAGCAACTCCATCCATTCGTTTGCTCAGGCCAAGAACCTTGCTATCGTCCTTGACAGGCTTCATCTCACACTATACATCTAGCCTGCTGGGACAGCTTTTTGGTTCAACTTTCAAAATGTGCCCGGAATCTGGACGTGTCACCAACTCTCCCTCTACCCTCCTGGTCCAAATCACCACCATCTCTTTCGCAGCTGCTCTCTTTGCTTTTCTGCCTTTGGTCTAGTACTTTCTATTCACATGTAGCAACCAAAGTGCTATCACCACAACTAAGTCAGACCAGGTCTCTCAAGTGCTCACAACTCACCAGTGGCTTCCCATGTCCCTCAGAGACAAAGCCAAGGCCTCACAGTGGCCCATGAGGCCATGATTGATCTCTTTGATGTGGTCTTGTAACTGCCTCATCTAAGAGAGGAATGGGGAAGGTAGGAATCCGTTTCTCCAGATGTCAATTACATATAGGTGCTACCTACGTTATAAATGTTATCTGAAGAATGTCGCTTTGGGTGAAGATATCTTTCCAGAGGAAGGCTAAAAGGTTT
This sequence comes from Panthera uncia, assembly GCF_023721935.1. Classification (NCBI taxonomy): domain Eukaryota; kingdom Metazoa; phylum Chordata; class Mammalia; order Carnivora; family Felidae; genus Panthera; species Panthera uncia. The sequence continues at coordinate 14,978,066 of NC_064809.1, read as the reverse complement.
AGTAAGATTCATCTACACATGTAAGTTTCAGAAGTAAATCCGTGGGAATTATTCTGTAGGACAGCACATAGAAAGGAGTATGATTAAGGGGCAAATGGTCCTCCTATAAAATACTCTTAAAAATCTCATAGTCACATGGAGAGAAGATTTCTTCAGAAGAGGAACAAAAGCTGATATTTTGGACATTAGGAAAATGCAGTTAAAAACGAAGCTGAAAAATGTGCTCTCATGAAAATGTCAGGAGATAGATAGATGAAATCATACATTATATATCACATATTATGTATTACATATTATTATTTTTACAGACATTTGGTAATATAACACCCTCTGGATAACTGAACATTAGGGTGAAGGTGACTAAGAAATGAATTCACCTTAATTCTCCTTACTGTTGCGCAAAATCTACGGGGAGAAAATAGTGTCAGTGATCATGCACAATGTTCAAGGAAAATCCTGAAAAAAATCCCAGAATTTGGTATAAGCTATTAGTGGGGGATAGTAGGTAAAGCAAGACAGTCAACACATAATAATCATCAGGTATTTAAAACAGCCCTATCTCATTTAATCCTTACAAAAACTGTATGAAGAAGGTCTGATCATCCCCATTTCATAGACAGGGAAACTTGAGACTCAGAAAAGTTAAGGAACTCAACTTCCAGACTGAGGGACTGAGAATAAACCTAGACTGTATTTGTCTCCAAATCCATGTTCTTAGGCCATGTAGCCCCTTCTGTGTTGGGAGAAGCACCCACATCCATCCACTCGCCGGCGCTGAGACTCAGCTATGGTGAAGTGCACCCCATCACAAACTAGTAACCCTGCACCATGAATGTCTAACAAGGTGACTTAGCCACATTCAACTGACATTCCGTTGGATGACTTCCAGGGACTGTCAAGGTGCTACTGAAGTCACATTTATGCAAGTGACTTTTTTTTTTTTTTCACTTGGAGAAAGGATTGACCCCAAATGTCAGAATGGTACCTTGGGAAAATGTACTCTGCTTGACGTCTTTCAGATGAGGATTAAAGAGGTCCTGGTCCTCCCGGTCGTCAGGGATCTCGTAGGGCTTCTCATACAAGGTGTCAACTCTAATTCTGCTCATTCCATATTCTAGATCCATGAAAATGATATTCTTTCTTATTCCAATCTTCCCCAGCCTTTAAGGTAATTATTTTTCACCTCTTGCCCTAAGCAGTCAGTGGGGTGATTTTGAGATACAGAAGGGCTCCCGCATTTCACACTGGAGAAAGTTCCTTGTTCAAGGTGGATGAAGTGGTTACAATGTCGTTGTAAAATATCCTGGGATTTCCCAGGAAGAAGCTGAAATTTTTGTATCAAGTATTTGTTCCTGTCACTCATATTATATATACTCTTTCTCCTGTTGCATGTTTTATGTTTATGCTCCCTAACTAATAAACAAATTCTGTCTATATCAGGAACAGGCATAAATTTATGACAGACATATTGCCATCAGCCACAAAGTGGTACCTGAAGCGATTTGGCTATCTTCAGTTTCAGAATATGGTTATCATTCCCTAGTGTTTTAAGGCTGGTACTAAATCGCATGACAGTTGATTCTGTTTGTCAAACTTCTTTATACTCTAGATCTTATCCGAGTGCTGAGGGGTTTAGTTTAATGTCAAAATGCATTCTGAGTGGGAGCAAGGAAGTCTGTGTGAAGTGATAGTTTAGACAAGGGTCGAAAGAACCAAGCAGCAAAGAATATGATTCGTGGGTGTGATCAAGATGATAACAGTATCTAACATTTGTCTTGGGCTTTCCAGTTTCAAAGAACTCTCAAATGCCTTCTTTCATTTCATACATTCAAGCACACCTTCATGAATTAATTCAGCAAGCATCTACTATCTTGTACCATCACCTACCTTGTGCTAGCCTCCGCTGGAAATACAGATATGAGGGAGATGTTTAAGCTGCTGTCTTAACGAATGTAAAGCCAAAGGGAAGGAGATAGGTATTTAGACTAATAATTACAATTAAATGTGTTGAAAGGTTTTTTTTAGTACAAATGAATACAAAGTGTTGTGAAAGAAAAATGAAAAGAATAACTCGTTTGGGTGGAGTCTATTGAATAGAAGATGATTCAGATAAAGGTTGGTGGGGTTCAGGTGTTGCCGGATGGATGATAATGAAGTACACCTGTTGAGAGGCAAGAGCAGAAAAAAGAAAAAGAATCTTGCTGTTCCTGATGATAAAGCTGTAATTATCAGAGCCAAAGTGCATGAGGGGAGGGCTTGGGTGGTGCAGTTGGTTAAGAATCCAGCTCTTGATTTCAGCTCAGGTCATGAGCTCATAGTTCCTTAGTTTAAGCCCCACATAGGACTCTGCACTGACAGCACGGAGCCTGCTTGGGATTCCCTTGCTCTCCTGTCTCTGCTCCTCCCCTGCTCACACATGTGCTCTCGCTCTCTTTCTCTCGCTCTTTCTCTCGCTCTCAAAAATAAATAAATAAACTTAAAAAAAAAATAATAAAGTCCATGAGGGAAGAGGCAACCATCCACCTATCCATGCAGCCACCCATCCATCCACCAATAAGAAATTATTACTTTTGGGGCATCTGGGTGGCTCAGTCGGTTAGGTGTCCGACTTTGGCTCAGGTCATGATCTCATGGTTCGTGGGTTCAAGCCCTGCATCAGGCTTTGTGCTGATGACTCAGAGCCTGGAGCCAGCTTCAGATACTGTCTCCCTCTTTCTCTGTCCTTCCCCCTCTCTCTCTCACACACACACACACACACACACTCTCTCTCTCTCTCTCTCTCTCTCTCTCACTCGCTCTCTGTCTCTCTCAAAAATAAATATTAAAAAAAAGAAATTATTACTTAAAAATTTTTAAGTTTATTTATTTATTTTGAGAGAGAGAGCCCAAGTGGGGGAGATGAGAGAGAAGGACAGACAGAATCCCAAGCAGGCTCTGCGCTGCCAGGGCAGAGCTCCACATGGGGCTCGGACTTAACAGACCTTGAGATCATGACCTGAGCCAAGGTCAACTCAGGCGCTTAACTGACTGCCCCACCCAGGCACCCCAAGAAACTACTGATCATCAACTTACAGGATGAGATATTAGTTGGCTAAACAAAGACAGCACACTGTCCCATCCTTCAAGAAGTTCAGTGTCTATTAGGAAAAAAGAGACATGCAAACGATTGTTTTCCAGACCTACCAAGTCATAATAAAAGTACTGCTAGGAACGGGCTGGCACAGAGAAGGAGATAACAAACCCTTCTTGGCTCCTTCAGGAAAAGCTTTCTTAAGAAGAAAACCTCTGTTGAACTTACTGTGTTTGCAAACAGACTCTGCCGAGTAGATAAGGGAGAATGGAGTATTCGTAGCAAAGGGACTAGCTTGTGTGAGAAGCATGTAAGAATGATCAGCACGGGGCACTCAGGGTCACAGTCGGGGTGGCCTTGGTCCAAATTTGGTGTGTGTACTGGAGTTCATGGGAGATGAGGTGAAAGGATGGGTAGAGGCCAGATGACCAAGATATCTGGAATTTGTACTGAAGGCGAAGGGGTCACTAAAGAGCTGTGACTCAGGGTGGAATGTAATCCAGTTTGCACTGGAAAGATCAAAATTGGTGGCCACGTGGGTGAGGCAAAGGGAATGATTCCTGTTTGAAGATGATTACAGTAGTTCAGAGGGCAGATGAGGGCCTGAATTAAGTCAACAAGAAGGAATGCATAGGAGGGGTTGTATTCGGAGATCTTCGTAAAGTAGACAGGTTTCATCATGTGGGGGTGCAGGGAAGGGAGGAATTTAACACCTGGGTGAATAATGCTGTGTTCGACCAGAATAGGGCACACAGCAGGAAGAGGAAGCCACGAGTCACTGTCCCCATAGTGACAGCGGTGGAGAAGGAGAATCGAGGGCCTGTCTTGGGCAGTCGATTAGATATTGGTGTCGTTAAATGACACCAAGAGCATGGGAGGAGCAGGTTCTGAAACTCACAATCAACTGGTGAAATCATTTTACTACATATTATCATTATTATATAGAAGAGGAAACTAAAGCTTGGATCTTTTGAGTGATCAAGTATTCCTACTCCAAATGCAGTTCACTTTCCATTACACTGCATTGTTGACCGTGTTGTAATCCATCAGCCAGTCCCATCTGTGAATTCCTGGGCCTAGAGACTTAGTACCATGAGGGCAGCGCTAATTTGAGATCAGACCAGCTCATGGCCTGATTCCAAGAGAAACACAGAATACATTCAATGCTAAAAGTAATGAACTTGACCAAGTAATTTTTTAGAATTGGCACAGAAATACAATAATAAGTGGGTGTGTATACACAACTTATTTATGAAAAACAATGTTGGGGTGCCTAGGTGGCTCAGTCAGTTGAGCGTCCGACTTGGGCTCAGGTCGTGATCTCATGGTTCTTGAGCTCAAGCCCCGCGTCAGGCTCTGTGCTGACAGCTCGGAGCCTGGAGCCTGCTTCCGATTCTGTGTCTCCCTCTCTCTCTGCCCCTCCTCACTTGAACTGTGTCTCTCTCTCTCTCTCAAAAATAAATAAAAAATGTTTTAAAAGTTTTAAAAAACAATGTTGAATTTTAGTGACTGATTATTATAAAAATTAGTTATCACCAAAGTAATTCCCAAAATAACCTTTTAATCTCTGTCCCCACTGAATTCCTCAATTTAAAAACCAGTGGATATTTGTACAGATAATGTTATGTGGGATTCTTTATTATTTTATAAGAGTTTTTCAACAACTCCTTAAGAGAATTACTAAGCTCACTGAGAACTATCAATATAATAACTTATGTATGTTTAAATAGAATGTAATGTGTCAAAGAAATTAATATATAAATTACTATAATCTAATAAATTCAATATTAATATAATTCTAAGACACTATTCATATATGTTCATATATTGCTAATGGCACTTGCACCTAATAAATCTGAGAAATTCTTAATTGATAATTTTCATTTATTTTTAATGCCAAAATAGAAACTAAATAGAATAAGTTGGTTTTTTTTTTAGCTCCAGTGTAGTTAACATACAGTGTTATATATACAATATACTATGTGCAATATAGTGTTTCAACAGTTCCATATGCTACTTAGTGCTCATCATGGTAAGTGTACTCTTAACCCCCTTCACCTGTTTCAACCCCTGCCCCTGGCAGCCATGTTTGTTACCTAGTTAAGAGTCTGGTTTTTTGGTTTGTTTGCTATTCTTTTTTCCCCCAGTGTTTGTTTGTCTTGTGTCTTAAATCCCACATATGAGTGAAATCATATGGTATTTGTCGTTTTCTGACTGGCTTATTTCACTTGGCATTTTACTCTCTAGATCCATCCATGTTGTTGCAAATGGGCAAGATTTCATCAATGGAAATTTATACACACACACACACACACACACACACACACACACACCACTTCTTCTTTATCCATTGGACACTTGGGTGGCTTCTATAGCTTGGCTATTGTCCATACATAATGCTGCAATCAACATAGGGATGCAGCTATCCCTTTGAATTAGTGTTTTCGTATTCTTTGGGTAAATGCCCAGTAGGGTGGTTCTATTTTTAATTTGTTGAGGAACCTCCATACTGTCTTTCACAGTGGCTGGACCAGTTTGCATTGCCACCAACAATGCATGAGAGTTCCTTTTTCTCCAATCCTCGCCAACACTTGTTTCTGACTTTCTGTATTTTAGCCGTTCTGACAGTTGTGAGGTAATACCTCATTGTGGTTTTGATTTGCATTTCCCTGATGATGAGTGATGTTGAGCATCTTTTCACGTGCCTGTTATCCATCTGGATGACTTCTTTGGAGAAATACCTTTTCAGGTCTTCTGCCCATTTTTTAATTGCAGTGTTTTGTGTGTGTGTTAAGTTGTATAGGTTCTTTATAGATTTTGCATGTGAACTCTTTTTTACTGGATATTTCATTTGCAAATATCTTTTCCCATTCAGTAGGTTGTCTTTTAGTTTTGCTGGTTGTTACCTTTGCTGTGTAGGAGCTTTTTATTTTTATGTAGTCTCAATGCTTTATTTTTGCTTTTGTTTCCCTTGCCTCAGGAGACATATCTAGAAAGATGTTGCTATGATCAGTGTCAGAGAAATCACTGATGCTTGTGCTCTCTTCTGGGATTTTTATGGGTTTCACATCTCACATTTAATTCCTTGACCCACTTTGAGATTTTTATGTGTGCTGTAATGACCCAGTTTCATTCTTTTTCATGTAGCTGTCCAGTTTTCCCAGCATCATTTGTTTTTTTTCCCCATGGCGTACTCTTTTATCCTTTGTCAAAGATTAATTGACCACAAAATTTTAAGTTTATTTCTGGGCTTTCTGTTCTATTCCATTGATCTATGTGTGTATTTTTGTTCCAGTACCATGCTGTTTTGATTACTACAGCTTCGTAATATAACTTGAAGTCTGGAATTATGCTAGTTCCAGTTTTGTTTTTCTTTTTCAAGATTGCTTTGGCTATTTAGGGTTTTTTTGGTTTCATACAAATTTTAGAATTGTTTTTTCTAATTCTGTGTAAAATGCTGTTGTTATTTTTATAGGGATTGCACTAAATCTGTAGATTGCTTTAGGTAGTATGAACATTTTAACAATATTTGTTCTTCTAGTCCGTGAGCCTGGAATCTTCCATCTGTGTTGTCTCCAGCTTCTTCTATCAGAGTTTTATAATTTTCAGAGTATAGGTCTTTCACCTCTTTGGTTGAGTTTATTCCTAGGTTTTTTATTATTTTTGGTACAACTATAAATGGAATTGTTTTCTTAGTTTGTCTTTCTGCTGCTTCATTATTAGTGTATAGAAATGCTATGGATTTCTGTGTATTATTTTGTATCCTGCAACCTTATTGAATTAATTTATCAGTAGTTTTACCAGCCTTATGGTGGAGTCTTTAGGGGTTTCTAGATATAGTATTTTGTCATTTGCAAACAATGATAGTTTTACTTCTTCCTTACTTATTTGGATGCCTTTTATTTTTTTGTTGTTGTCTGATTGCTGTGGCTAGGACTTCTAGTACTATGCGGAATAGAAGTGGGGAGAGTGGACATTTTTGTCTTGTTTCTTACCTTAAGGGAAAAGCTCTCAGTTTTTCCCCCGTGAGTATGATGTTAGTATGATGTGGGGTTTTCGTATAAGACCTTTACTATGTTGAGGTATGTTCTCTCTCACCCTACTTTGTTGAGGGTTTTTTATCATAAATGGAGGTTGTGCTTTGTCAAATGCTTTTTTCTGCATCTGTTGAAATGATCATATGGTTTTTAACCTTTTTCTTCTTGATGTGATATATCAAACTGATTCATTTGGAAATATTGAACTACCCTTGCCTCCCGAGAATAAATCCCACGCTGATCATGGTGAATGATTTTTTAAAATATATTGCTGGACTTGGTTTTCTAATATTTTTCTGAGTATTTTTGCATCTATGTCATCAGAGATACTGACCTGTGGTTCTCTTTTTTTGTGGTATCTTTATTTGCCTTACGGTTAATGTAGGCCTCATAGAGTAGAATTTGGGAGTGTTCCTTCCTCTTCTATTTTTTTGGAATAGTTTGAGAAGAATAGGTTCTAACTTTGAATGTTTGGTTGAATTCACCTGTGAGGCCATCCAATCCTGAACTTTTGTTTGTTGGGAGTTTTTTGATTAATGATTCAGTTTCAATGCTGGTAATTGGTTGAAGTTTTCTGTTTCTTCCTGCTTGAGTTTTGGTAGGTTATATGTTTCTAGGAATTTACCCATTTCTTACAGGTTATCCAAAGTTTGGCATATGATTTTTCATAACATTCTCTTATAATCATTTATATTCTGTGGTGTTGGTTGTTATTTCTCTTCTGTCATTTCTGATTTTGCTTATTTGAGTTCTCTCTCTCTCTCTCTCTCTCTGATGAGTCTGGCTAGAGGTTAATCAATTTTGTTGACCTTTTCAAAGAACCAGCTCCTGGTTTCATTGATCTGTTCTGTGGTTTTGTTTTATTTTTTTAGTTTCTATCCCATTCATCTCTGCTCTTATCTGTATTATCCTTCCTTCTGCTGGTTTCAGGTTTTTTTGTTCTTTTTCTAGATCCTTTAGCTTTAAGGTTAGGTTGTGTATTTGAGATTTTTCTTGCTTTTGGGGGTAGGCAGTAGTGCTATAAATGTCCCACTTAGAACAGCTTTTTCTGCATTTCAAAGATTTTGGCCCATTATGTCTTCATTTTCATTTTCCTTTTGTTTCCATGTGATTTTTGATTCCTTTGATTTCGTGGTTGACCCATCCATTGTTTAGTAGCATGGAATTTAACATGCATATATTTGTGTGCTTTCCAGGTATTTTCTTGTGGTTGATCTAGTTTCACAGCATTGCAGTCTGAAAAGATGCATGGTATAACTTCAGTATTTTTTAATTTATTGAGACTTGTTTTGTGGCCCAATATGTGATCTCTTCTGGAGAATGTTCCATGTACACTTGAAAAGAATGTGCATTCTGCTGTTTTAGAATGGAATGCTATGTCCATATCTATTAGGCCCATCTGGTCCAGTGTGTCATTCAAAACCACTGTTTTCTTATTGATTTTCTGTTTGGATGATCTGTCCATTGATGTAAGTGGGAGGTTAACATTCCCTACTATTATTGTATTCCTATTGATTATTTCCTTTATTTTTGTCAATAGCGGCTAAATATATTTGGGTGCTCCCATGTGTAGTGCATGAGTACTTACATTTGATATATCTTCTTGTCGGGAAGGACAAAGATTGTCCTCTTTGCTATTATTCGGTGTTCTTCTTTGTCTCTTGTTGGAGTCTTTGTTTTAAAGTCCATTTTGTCCAATATAAGTATCGCTACCCCAAGTTTCTTTTGACATGCATTTGCAAGATGTTTCTCCATTCCCTCACTTTCAATCTGCAGATTTCTTTAGGTCTAAAATGAGTCTCTTGCAGGCAGCATATAGATGGGTCTTGTTTTTTTGTTGTTGTTGTTTCTGTTTTATTTAATCCCTTCTGCCACCCTATGTCTTTTGATTAGAGCATTTAGTTCATTAAATACAAAGTAATTATTGATATATATATTTTTATTGCCATTTTGTTACTTGTTTTGTGGTTGTTTCTGTAGATTTTCTCTGATCCTCTCTTCTCTTGCTCTCTCTCAAGGTTTGCTGGCTTTCCTTAGTGATATACTTGGATTCCTTTATCTTTATCTTTGCGTATCTATTACTGGTTTTTGATTTGTGGTTACTCTTAGGTTTGTTTATAACATCTTCAGCATATAGCAGTCTACATTAAGTTGATGGTTGCTTAAGTTTTAACCCATTTTTTTGTTCCTTTCCCTCTATCTCATGTTTTAGGGATATAGTATCATATTTTACATCCTTTTATTTTGTGAATCCCTTGACTGATTTTTACAGATGTACTTATTTTTACTGATTTTATGTTTCTCACTTTTCCTACTTTTGCTTATGGTCTTTCTTTTCTACTCAAAGAGTCCCCTTTAACATTTCTTGTAGGGCTGGATTAGTGGTCATAAACTCCTTACCTTTTGTTTGTCTGAGAAACTCTTTATCTCTCCTTCTATTCTGAATAATAGCTTTGCTAGATAGAGTATTCTTAGCTGCAGATTTTTCTCCTGTCAGCACTTTGAATACATCATGCCACTCCTTTCTGGATTGCAAAGTTTCTGTTGAAAAAACTGCTGATAGCCTTATGGGGTTTCCCTTATATGTAACTGTCTTTTTTGTTGTTGCTTTTAAGATTTTTTTTATCAGTACTTTTTACCATTTCAATTACTATGTGTCTCAGTGTGGACCTCCTCGTGTTGATTTTGTGAGGCATTTTCTGTGCCTCCTAGACCAGGATATCTGTTTCCCTCCCTAGGTTGGGGAAGTTTTCAGCTATTATTTCTTCAAATACATGTTCTGCCTCCTTTCCTCTCTCCTTCTTTTGGGACCCCTATTATGTAAATATTATTACGCTTGATGGAGTCACTGGGTTCCCTAAGTCTATTCTCATTTTGCAAAATTTTTTTCTCTTATCTGTTCATCTTGATTACTTTCCATTACTCTGTCTTCTAGGTCACTAATTCATTCCTCTGATTCCTATAGCCCGCTGTTTATTCCAACTAGTATATATTTTTAAATTTTATTTATTGTGTTCTTCATCTCTGATTCATTCTCTTTTATCTCTTTGTTAAGGATCTCGCTGAGGTCCGCCACTCTTTTCTAAGTCCAGCGAGTATCTTTATGATCATTACTTTAAATTCTCTATCAGGTATATTATTTATCTCCGTTTTGCTCAGATCTCTTGCTGTAGTGTTGTCCTGTCTTTTTCATTTGGAACATATTCCTCCGTCTCTTCCTTTTGTTTCACTCTCTGTATCTGTTTCTGTGTCTTGGGAAAGTCAACTATATCCCCTGTCCTTGAAAGTAACGGCCTTTTGAAAGGGCTTGTAGTGTCCCGTGTTGCCCGGAGCCCGGCGTTTCAGGAGGTGTCTCCTATATGCGTTGCATGTGCCCTGCAGTTGTGCCCTGGCTGCTCTCTCTCTCAGGTCAGCTGTCTGCAGAGGCTCTCTTTGCCTCTTGTGGGCAGTGTTTGGCCCCTGGCTGGCGTGAGGCATGCAGTTTTAACAAGGTGCACACCGGGAACCGTGGCTGCATGGACAGGGCACACGGTTTTAACAAAGTATGGCTCGGGCTTCTGCAGGGCCTCCCTTCAGGCCGCTGCCCCTGCTGCCGCTGATGCCAGGACCAAGGCCCCACAACATGTGCCCGTCAGGAGACATGGTGTTGGCAAGGCTTGCAATGCTCTTCTGGGGGAGGAGACCCCAGCACTGGGACTAAAGCAAGCAGGACTGGGAAGAGCAGATCCACTGAAGCACAGGTGGGCATGGCTTGGTGTAAGCGAGTGAGGTGGCCAATGGCAGTGTCACGCTTGTTCCCACAGGTGGTTGTGTGTTTATTCTGGGCGGTGGGGTGGGAAATGGAACCTGACAGCCCCTTTGTTCCTGAAGGGGTCTTCCTGGTGATCCCTGCCCCTCTGATGTGCTCTGAGATGGGTAAATAGCACTCCCTTCCCATTTGCTCCAGGCATTTTTCAAACTGCCACTTCCAGGCTCTATCTCCGTGGGCTGCTTGTTGTGCTGTCTCTTTAAGGACAAGGAGTCAGCTTCCTATCTCCCTTTGGTTGTCCCAGAACTGAGTCCTCTGATTTTTAAAATTCCAGGCTTTAAATCCCTCTGGTTGTAAGAACTTACAAAAGTTGGCCCCTCTTGATTTCAAAGTCAAGTGTTGCAGAGATTTTTGTCTTCCCTGTACAGGCTCTCCCCACCCTCCCCGACATCGTCGTCGTCTGTTTCTCTCCCCTCTCCACGCTGATGCCTCCCCCATCCCCTCAGGACAGCGAGTCCCTTTTGTTCCACACCATGCCTCCATCCTTCATACCCTCTCTGATGTGGTCTCTTCTCTACCTTTAAGGGTAGAGTTCGTTCTGGTAGTCTTTGGGTCATTTTCTGGGTTATTTATGCTGCTGTATTATCGAGTTGTATTTGTGGGACCAGGCAAGCCTCCTACTGACTAAGGCAGATTCTTAATGTGTGATCTAAACATTGCCTGCGGTTAGCAAGTATAATTTGTTATTTCAATTAAATATTTCCCAGAAACTTTGGTTTCACACAAACTCAAAACCGTCAATTATTAGGGTGCATTCACATGAACACACTTGTTTATTCCGTATATGAATTTTAAAGATCACTTATCTTTTTGTGTTTTAAGGCATTACTTTTATAGCACAGTCTCTTCAATGTTAGAAAACCACTGGGAATGGAAAGCAATAGAAAAACAGTTCAGATTGTTATGTATTAATTGTATTCCCCATCACCTACATCTGAACGAGCATCTTCCTCCTGCCTGGTTCCACACCATGCAGAGATATTAAATGACATCATAGAAGGAATGACGTCACACTTTCAATATTATGACTTAAGGGTAGGCTTACGCAAAAGGAACAGATGGCTGCAAGAGAGAAAAACCCTTGTTTAAATTAGACTAACACCAGAAGTTGGCTCCGAATTGTGAAATGTAATTAAAACTTTATTTTAAAATACATTTCACAGTTTATATACCCTAGGAAGAGCTTTTTACCATATGAACTTTCCAGCTGCCACCTAGCACAAAAGAGGTTGCATTTTTCATGTAAGGCGGTCCACAGTTCAGGGAATGATGGTATTGAGAAAAGTAAAGATAAATCTCATAGACATGGCAATCCTATTTGTTAAAATGTCACATTTCATGGGAATGGTGTCAGAGTCATGAGAAATTACTTTAGAAAAAAAAATTACTGGTAGAAGCTTTGGGTGGGTATAATGTACTGGAGAGAATATCTGACCAATGCCTTCTTTGGCCCTGACGTGGGCTGATCTGCCCAAATGTCTGTAAAGAGTACAATTTGGGATACTCCACAAATACCAATTACCAGCATTACTTAATTGCATTTTATTTGGCATTACTCGTGTATATTAAGAAGTTCTACCATGGGGGAGGGGAAGGCAAAAAGAAAAAGTTAGAGAGGGAGAGAGCCAAACCATAAGAGACTCTCAGAAACTGAGAATAAACTGAGGGTTGACAGGGGGTGGGAGGGCGGGGAGGGTGGGTGATGGGCACTGAGGAGGGCACCTGTTGGGATGAGCCCTGGGTGTTGTATGGGGACTGATTTGACAATAAATTCCGTATTAAAAAAAAAAAGAAGTTCTGCTACATTTCAATCTGTCAAACATTTGTCTGCACTTTGTTTTTTTCTTATTGAATAGGTCCTGCAATGAAAAGAAATCCATGGTAAACAATAACAGGGGAGGAATGCACATAATGCATTAAGGGTTAGAAGCAGTTTTTCTTAACCCCCTTTGACAGATGAGAAGGACTTGAAGGCTTCAGTGACTTTCTCAAGACCAAGCAAATAAGTGCTGTTGTCAGAACTAGAAATTAAGCCACATGACGCCCGTACCCCATTTCTCCATTGTCCCATGCATAGAATCTAGAAGAAAATAGATACACACACACTGATGATGTAGTTACTTGCCGATATCCTCACACAATGGTAACCTGATATGTGTTCGGTGTTTGTGTTTCTGTGTCAGTGAGTGCTCCCTACAAACCAGTGTAGACTTTTATATAAAATTCAGCCCCAACCATACAAGTTATGTACATGTGGCCATAATGACATGCTTTCAAAGCATCTATTTTTTTTTCTTTTTTCTAGCTTTTCTTTCCTGTCATCTGCCACAGAGATAGCAGAAGAAATATCAGAGGACATTAGCAAATTTTAAAAAGGGGTGTGTTATTAGTAAATATTTCCTTTTTAAAAAAACTGTCACTTGCTTGTCAGGCCTCTACTTTGTGGCCTGAACTGTTTCCTTTAATTTTTCACTCCATGGTAGGATCTGAGCCAATATGACTAAATAAGTTCTCTTTACTATAAATAATGTGCACAATGTATATACTATCCAATGTGTGTACTCATTCCTCTCAGGCATGCTCTACTTATGCACATAATGCATGCATATGCATAATGCTAATAATAAACTGTTAAGAAATACAGCATTGTACACGCAGGATTCTAAATGTTATAAACCATTTCATGTGCATAGCATTCCAATTGTTCTTTCTTTAAAATGCCGTACTATTTAAGTATATAAGGATGTTTTGCTCAATTTAAGTTTGCAAAACATTTGCCTGGAATTGTTTTTGAATGGTTTCACGTTAATTCACTAGGATTCCTAGGAATTAAAAGTGTACAGTTCCAAGAATCCCAGATAATTTTTTTGTGGCTTTTCAAAGGCAACCTTAAGGTTAAAAGTCACCATAATTATAATTCAGTAATCATTTTTTTAATGTTTATTTGTTATTATTGAGAGACAGAGAGAGACAGAGCATGAGCATGGGAGGGGCAGAGAGAGAGGGAGACACAGAATCCGAAGCAGGCTCCAGGCTCTGAGCTGTCAGCACAGAGCCCGATGTGGGGCTCGAACTCACAAACCACGAGATCGTGACCTGAGCCGAAGTCGGACGCTTAACCGACTGAGCCACCCAGGTGCCCCATAATTCAGTAATCGTTTTGAAGGCAGAGAATATGTTGTTCCCTGCTACTTTCCACTGTCTGGTACATGGTAATGAGGCGCTCAATAAGTATTTGTTGAACGAGTGAATAAATGAATGAATGCAGTAATATTCTACCCTCTTACTTCATCTAATTAAGTGCATGAAAAAATATATCAAAATTGTAACCTATAAAGAGGTGAATCTGGCATGAATAATCAGAGGTACGAAGAATAAAATGTGTTATTAGCCCATTCCCTGAGCCCTCCCTTTTCTTTCAGAACCCTGGGGTCAAATTCTTCTACCTTCCACAGGGAGCAATTTTCAAAGAGAGAGGTGGGCTATCTTCCTACACTTGATTATTATTGTGCCCCTAATCAAACTCTGGGCCCTGGATTTCCATCAAAGTTCTGTGGTTTGTTAGATAGATAACCAAGTAGAAAAATGATGGAGGCATAGCACCTGTCTTTTGCCCTCCCTGGGACTCACACTTTAATCAGTAAATAGTTAGTACCCAAATGCCTTCCAGCCATATTGCTTTACCCAACTTTCACTGGTAATGAAAGAATGGTGTTGTCACAAAAATACCTACAGCTACTCTATAGTACATTAAGGATAAAATTTCCTTGGAGATGAATTGCAAAGACACTATCCATGGGGTATCCTCTTTAATCACATACACCAAATATTAGACCAGGGGCAGACACAGGGCTGTGATTACATGCCAACTGGAAATGTAGATAGAGTTTCAACAGGGAGTAAAATTATACTAAATGATTAAAAGGCATAAAGCCTTTGTGGATTAACAACCCAAACAGGAACACTTAGGTGCTGGTGTTATTTTCCAATAACTGTTGACTTTGGGTGACTATAACTGTCAAGGACAGCCCCCTGCAGTGTTCCCTAGGGCTAAATTCACAGCAGTCCATAGGCGCATCCACAGACCCATATTTCTTAAAGAGAACAGATGGTTAGGGGAGGGCCTAGACACCGAAGCAGATTTATCTTGTCAGGTTGTTATCTCCAGGTAAATGACCGTAAGCAGGTCACAAATGGTCACATGACAACAATGTGGTTCAGAGGTGTCCTGAGGTGTCTGCCATTCATTAACTCTTCCCTCTCAGGGTCCCAACTGTTCCTTTTGGATAGGTAGATAACAGTTTTGCTATTGTTGTTGTGTTGTGTTGTATTGTGTGTGTGTGTGTGTGTGTGTGTGTGTGTGTAAACATACATTTTAAGATAAAATGCCTTATGCATGAATGCTAGTGAAGATTTATATCCCTTCCAAATATTTCACTGCTTTAACGTGATTGTGTCCATGCTGGAATATTTTATTTTGTATTCTGAAATGATAGAAGTCTTACCTCTAAGGGGATAAATGCACCAATTTTACGCGTGGTCAAGGCTGAGCGCCAGTCCTGGGGGAGACCCCCGTGTTCTAAAAGCAGCCACAGGGCAGAGCTAGCGCCTTTACTGGTTACCTGGCAATCAGAACAGCCGGTGGGTTCAGAACCGTCTCTTTTATGCCTAAAACGGCATGGTGGGAGAAAGGAATGATTCTGTGTTTTGTTCCGTTTTGTTTTCCTGGGAGGCCTTGTTTTCAGAATGCTCTTCTTTTTTTGTATGTTGTCCGTGCATTTTGTTGCAGGAAATACATGCTCTTTTGTGATTTGTCCCCATTATGAAAGCTGCCCTTTCAGTACAGATCAGATTGCGTGCACAGCCCAGCAGACCTCAGAGAGTCTGTGAAAGGCTGACCTAGTCAAACGTCAGCCTGGCAACTGTCTTGCTGTGAACACCCACATCAGAAAGCTAAAGTTGCCGGCATCTGCCTCCCTGATTATTTTTTTTTCTGTTACTTTATTCCGTTTGTTTTTCTAAATGCACTACTTTTTCTGAAGCCATTTTGCCCAGTTGACTCTCACTGAAATGTTCCTACTTGTATGTATTTCAGGCACTGGAACCCTGCATAGTCCCTAATATAGGTACAGAATGGGTGGCTGTTTGAGAAATGGTCTCAGGATTTTCTAGGATGCTCTGAATCTGTCTGATGCCAGGCCAACCTCTCAGTTCCATCCTGAGCTATTCTAGAGGGAGGCACTGGGATGGCAACCCCTGAAAATCAGATAATGTACCTTTGTTAGTTAAAAAAATACATATATATGTACATATATATGTATACATATATATGTACATATATATGTTGTTTGATTTTATGAGCAAAATTATCCTACTGTCCTAGGAGTTAAGATTTATTTCACAATTTCCAACAAAAGCTAACTTTCTACTAGGGCCAAGCGTAATTTTCTAACTTACCTACATATCTAACTATAGAGAGAATTAGAAAGATTCTTCTTTACGAATCACCATGAGGCGGTTCAAATAGTATGGCGGACTAAAGATTCAGAGAAAGCCTCTCCAGCATAGTGCATGTAAAATACTGAATATAATGAAAGGGAAAAAATAATCATATTTTTAAATGCTTGATTAGGCTGGTGGGGAAGTAAAGGACTTTCTCATGGTGCAGAAACAACAAGGGAGCAAAGAAACTGAGAGGTAAGGGGAGACCTAGAGTGTTCATTTGCCTGGCAGGTGGGGGAGAGGGGTAGGTTAATGGATCAAAGGGAGACAGAGCCCAGCCTGGATAAGGCAGGAAGTAAACTGGAGAACACAGTTCCCATCAGTACATAAAGGGAGGGCTCCCTCACCCCAGACACTACCCATGTGGGCAGAATAGGTAAAAACCTGGTTCACAGAGGGAGTCTTTGGTGATATGCCTTTCTCAGTATTGTCTTCTGGTGAAAGGGAAGCAGAGTGAGAAAAAATGTCTCCAGTGAGAATCCATAACCACAAGCCCACACTCACTGAGTTTAGGGGACAGAATTCATAGAACCTGTGTGGTTCGAAACTCTTCAAGTCAAAAGTTTAAGCAGTCACACACATACAAAAAATACTGTATGACTTGAATGAGGTACCTGGAGTCATCAGATTCATAGAATGGTAGGTGCCATGGCCAGTGGGGAGGAGAAGTGGGGAGTTGTTGTTCAGTGGGTACAGAGTTTCAGTTTTGCAAGATGAAAAGAGTTCTGGAGATTGGTTGCACAACACCGTTGAACTTTATACCTCAAAATGGGTACAATGGTAGATTTTATACTATGAGCATGTTGCCATAAATAAACATTTTTTTTATTTACAAAAATTGAGTCTAAAGTAGAACCAGATTGGCAATGCCCCCTAACTGCCTGTAAGAAATAAACAAAACAAACAAACAAACAAATGGGAAAAAAATCTTCTAACCTAGGATTCATGATAATTTCCAAGGAATCCAAGATCACAATAACATTTTTTTAATATGAGAAAATAACCTCACATGAATAAAAGCCAGAAGAACCAACAAACTATAAAATCAGGCCTTAGAAATTAGATTTATTGATTACAAGGTAAATATGGTATGTTTAATATTTTTTAAATTTTTTTAATGTTTATTTTTATTTTTGAGAGAGACAGAGAAAGAATGTGAGTGGGTTAGGGGCAGAGAGAGAGGGAGACACAGAATCCGAAGCAGGCTCCAGTCTCTGAACTGTCAGCACAGAGCCCGACGCGGAGCTCGAACTCACGAGCTGTGAGATCATGACCTGAGCTGAAGTCGGACAGTCAACTGACTGAGCCACCCAGGCGCCCCTATATGTTTAATATTTTTTAAAGATTTAATTGTAAACATATTGAAGGAAAAAGAAATTATCAGAATTAACCAAGCAGATGTAAAAAGTAAACAAACAGAACTTACAGAATTTTTTTTGAAAAGACTACGGTTTTAAGTTTTATGTTCTTATTTTTTTTCAGTTTATTTATTTATTTTGAGAGAGAGAGAGAGAGAGAACAAGCTGGGAAGGGGCAGAGAGAGGGAGAGACAGAATCCCAAGCGGGCTCTGCACTGTCAGTGCAGAGCCTGATGTGGGGCTCGAACTCATGAATCGTGAGATCATGATCCGAGCCAAGATCAAGGGTGAGACCCTTAACCGAGTGAGCCACCCAGGTACCCCTATTCTTAATACTGTAAACCAAGTTGATAGGCTAGGCAACAGATTGATTTTGCTGGAGAGGGAAGTAGTAAATAGGAAGATAGAACTTTAAGAAAAATAGTTCAAATATGCAAATGGATGGAAATAGGAAGGAGATGTTAAGAGACCTGCAGAACAGGTAATAAGATCCTACATATATCAAATTGGAGTTTATGATGCAAATAACCAAGAAGATACAGATAGAGTGATATTCAAAGACACAATGGCTAAAGTTTTCCAGAAACAATGAAAACTACATTTTCATATCCAAGAATCCCAAGGATACGCCATAAAAAGAATTTCACACTGAGATAGATCATAGTGCAAATACAGACTACCAGAGACAGGTTAAAAACAGAAAGAAAAAGGCACGTTACTTCAAAGGAAGCATAATTAGATTCAGCCGACTTATGAACGGCAGTACCATATTTCAGTTGAAAATGGAATATCTTTAAAGGGCTTAGAAAAACTAACTTTTAATTAGAATTGTATATTTTAATTAATTATGATAAATTGCCTTTTCTATTTGATTACCTCTTATGAATGAAGGAATGAAGGCATTCTCAGATACCTATATGCTAAGTTTTTATTACCAAAACAGATACACATCAAAGGATCTTCAAATGATTTACCTTAGGAAATTCAAGGATAAAGACCTGAGATGTAAGAGCAAATGGTGAGCAAAGAAAATTGCCAGCAGAAAGGCAAATCTAAATATACAGTGACCATCAATATGTCTTATGATAGTAAAATCATGTCTAATCACTGGGATTAGAAAAAGAAAATAGACACACATTCTGGAAAAAAAAAAACGGTATAAAACTTAGATGGTAGATGATTGAAACTGAAGGGTTCTAGGGTCTTTGTCTTACCAGGAAGGTTGGTAAGAAATTTATTATATTTAAAATTTGATATGTTACATTTGATACATGTTACATTTTCTATCATAACCACTAATAGGATAGAAATAGTATATTTACCTTCCAAAGTGTTAAAGGGGAAAGATAAAATAAGGAGGTGAAAAAAATCAGTAAAAGAAATCAAGAAAGAATGACATTAACTATGACAAAAAGAAAAGGTGGGGTAAACATTTTAGTAAGCATGGTCAATGTATGTAAACTGAATTTTTCATATAAAAGAAGAGACTGGGTAAAATCCCAAACCCAGCCACATGCCCCTTATGTAAAACACATCTAAATTATAAAACTAATACAGAAAGATCAGTATAGTCGCACTAGCATCAGATAAAACAGCCTTTCAAACAAAAAGCGTTACTCAAATTACTAGAGATAAAGCAATTCAATATACATTGAAATAAATTTCAATTCACCAGGAAGGTAAAAAAACTTGTGACAGCATAGCTTCAAAATACACACACATAAAAAAAAATTTAAAAAAAAAAAAAATTAAAAAAAAAAAAAAAAAAAAAAAGAGGAGCGGGGCGCCTGGGTGGCGCAGTCGGTTAAGCGTCCGACTTCAGCCAGGTCACGATCTCGCGGTCCGTGAGTTCGAGCCCCGCGTCAGGCTCTGGGCTGATGGCTCAGAGCCTGGAGCCTGTTTCCGATTCTGTGTCTCCCTCTCTCTCTGCCCCTCCCCCATTCATGCTCTGTCTCTGTCTGTCCCAAAAAAAAATAAATAAAAAACGTTGAAAAAAAATAAAAAAAAAAAAAAATACACACACATACACGCGCGCACACACACACACACATACACACACACACACGTGCGCGCGCACACACGCAATCAGAAGCTAAAAATCCACTGTAATAGATTTTAACATACTGCTTTTTGTAATCAATCAGTTGGGCGGTCACAAAATCAGTAGGAATATACAATATTTGAACATAGTTAATTTAATAACTGTAGTCTAATGGACCTATAGAGAGCATAATCGTAGCATGATACAAATGTTTTCAAGAACCTAAGAAATATTTATGAAATTTAAAATATATCTTGCTCGTTTGCATGACATACTTCACATTGTTTAATGAGTATTAAAGAATCATCTTTCTTGATTAGAGACACTACATATGTTCTGTATCATCCAAGGTAACATGATCAAATACATTATTTTAAATTCGCATGAACCTACCCTAGATCTCATGGCACATGGTAGAGTGAAGATTCAAAAGCAGGTGTCTCTGGGTCCAAAGAGTCTCTTCTTCATACTATGGTGCACTATGTCTACGACGGGGATCTAGAAGCATCCCTGTATTTTATCAGTATGACCAGAAGAGTTTGAAAATAGCCACGTATAGGGGCGCCTGGGTGGCTCAGTCGGTTAAGCGTCCGACTTCAGCTCAGGTCAAGATCTCGCGGTCCGTAAGTTCGAGCCCCGCGTTGGGCTCTGGGCTGACGGCTCAGAGCCTGGAGCCTGCTTCCGATTCTGTGTCTCCCTCTCTCTCTGCCCCTCCCCCGTTCATGCTCTGTCTCTCTCTGTCTCAAAAATAAATAAACGTTAAAAAAAATTTTTTTTTAAATTAAAAAAAAGAGAAAATAGCCATGTATGTACTGTTCTTGATACTAACCCAGTTGCCAGGAAAATTGCCTTTACCTTGACGTTCTCAGTCATTAATATTGGCTTCTCTATTCGGCCACAGCTATAACTTACTTTTCTCAGCACAGGCTTTTATAATATTTCTATTAAGTAGAAGCATTGTTTCAGTACATTCTGTAGGACTGTGAGTTTATTAAATAGCTGAATGCCAGGTGTGATTATGAGAATTTACCAGTCTGTTGATATGGCTTTATTCCACTATACAAGATAGAAGTAATTGTAATGTATTATTAGTCTCATTTGTACTGTGTTACTTCCTTAATCAATTTAATTCGTTAATCAAAGGCTAATGTCTAGCCTTTGCAACACTGTCAGGCCTTTTCATAAAACAAACTGTAGTCAACACCTGTTCAGATAGTCATTTATTCTGCTTGCTCCTACACATCTAATATAATGTGTTGGGAGTTGAGGGGTGGACTCCAAAAAGATCTGTCCATGTTTTAACCCCTGCACCTCTGAAAATGATCCTCTTTGGGAAAAGAGTCTTTGCCGTTGTGATGAAGCGAAGGGTCTCGGGATGAGATCATTCCGGATTATCTGGGTAGACACTAAATCTAACGATGTGTCCTTCTAAGAAATGAAGAGACGACACAGACAGATAGGAGGAAGCCATGTGAAGAAAGAGGCAGAAACTGAAGTTATACGGCCGCAAGCCAAGAATGTCTGGAACAACCCGACAATGGAAGGAAGAAGGAAGGTAGATTTTTCCCCTGGAGGCTTTGAACAAGTACAGTCCCACCAGCACCTTCATCTCAGAGTCTGGCCCCCAGAACTGTGAGAAAGAAATTTCTGTATTTTAAGTCACCCAGTGTCTTCTAATTTGTGATAGCAGCTGTAGGAAACTAAGAATACTGCCAGACAAATCATTATACCTATTACTATCATGTTTTCTAATTGCATTTGCAAAATTCAGAGGATTCAAACCACCAGTCACAACAGCAAACTTGAATGTTTACATTTATGGTTTTCTTCTCAGGGTGAAACCATTCACTTTCCCTTCCTTCTATATTTGCAGAGAAATTTATCCCCCAACTGACAAATACTGAGCGTGTACAATTGGCACCTACTGTAATATCAGAGACAACGTGCATAGAGACAGTTATTATGAAGAGTTGGGGAGGACTCAGTAAATTAAAAGGAATTATTTACACAAAATACCTAGGACACTAACACACCCAGAGTCGGGACACAAAAATGGCAGCAACGACTTTTATTGGTGTCTATTGTAAAACATTATAAATACTATCATCCAGGTAGTTAGTGGTTTTCTCTAGGTGATTAGTATTTCATTAATCTGACGATACTATTTATTTGATCATCCGAAATCACCTGGTGCCTTGGGACTTATTTGGAGATAGTCTGCTTACCTATCAATGTGGGACATAACCGTTTTGGAGACGTCTACACCTGCTTCTTGCAACACTCGGATAATCTGAAATGGTGCGCTTGGATTCCTTCCAGGATGAATAATAACAGGACAGCCGAGCTGAGCCTGAGCATGAGCTGTTGCCTGAAGAACCTTCTTCTCACTCTCTGCCAGAGGCCAGGAGCAACCAATTTCTCCAATGACACCACACTTGATGCTAGTTCCATCAGCTCCATGGAGAATTTCATTAATGAGGACATCAGTAAGCTAAGGAAGAGTGGGAAAGAAGATACTTTACAGATTGTGGAATTTATCAGCCCATAGTCACCACAGTGTGGGAATGAAATTTAATCATTTCGTCATTCGTGCTTTAAAAAATCTGCTTGACATCCATTCAGCGAATACTGGCCAATGAGAAAGGCCAAGTCTCAAATTCCACAAGTTATTCTAAATCAAAGACTCAATAATATCTTACTGTGATTATTTCACAAGAAATTTGGGGCTTTAGAAAGCTATAGGGAAAAAGATGTGACTTCATGCAAGTACATTCAGATGAGAAAAAAACAAACAAACTGTAATTTAACCTGAGGAACATCTAGAGCGTAAAAAGACTGCCCTTGAACATACGTCCACTGTATTAACTGATTCTTTAGTCCTCCCTTATTTATGCAGCCCTTGGTCCCATACAGCATAGGAAATTCACAGCACATGATATTAATATCATATTTTTTGGTTCATATGTATATTTACTACTAAGAGTGGTTGGAAGAATGTATGATAGCTGACTTCAGGATAGTCTTCAAATAATAGACATATAAAAAGGTAAAGGGCTGATTGGAAAATAATGCAAATAAAGCTTTGAAATATGAAGATTTTAATAATTGACTGATTCTTTGCAAACACTATGGGTGACATTTCTTGCCTATCAAGCAGATAATGGAAGACACGTACAAATGAATACAGTATGTATAAACACATTAAGTTACTATCACAGAAAGAGAGCACATGTATATGCAAAAAAGACTTGTGGTTAATTCTTTCTTTTTATCTCTGAAAGATTTACTTCCTTCTGCCCATTCTTGCCTCAGATCATATGATAACAAAAACAGGAATGGATTTTCTTCCACCACCCCTCCTGTTTTGTAAAAGAAGGAAACATATTCGCAAATGCGCCAAGTCTCTGCCTGCCAAGTTTCACCCTGCAGTGAATTTTTATTGCTGGTTATTATAAAATCCAACAAGAAAATCGAGGTTACATAACTGAAGTTTATAATGGAAAAATGAGGTTTACAAACAGACTGTGGCACCACCACTGAGCACAGACACAATACATACAAATCTAAGCGTTCACACTTGGGGTTTTCCAGTGACCAGTGGGTTAAGAGCTCCTTCCTTCACACTTTTTTTCTTCACGAAATGAAATGTTCCTAATTTGGGTCCCAACTGGCAGATGCCTTTGCTAGCTAGCAAACTTCTGTAGCATGCCCAGCTACCTCTGAGTCAGTGACATTCTCCAAATGTAGGTGACACACGGGGGTAATCCGACGTCTGGAGTTCTGGCTTTTCTGAGTTTACGTGCAAACATTGCTGAACAACTTGGGGCTTCTTACCTGTTCCACTGACATGGCTCTGGTGTCTGGAGAGTGAGTTGCGTCCACATAAAATCCAGCTCCAGATATGATATGGACGCCGGTCTCTTCGGCAAGCCACTTCAAAGTCTTCACGTCTCGGCTGATGCCAACAGTAGTGTTCTCGACCAAAGCCCCTCCACCGTTGGCTTTAAAATACAACAGTTCTTCCCTGATGGCTTCCGTCTCCTGATTCAGCTGAAGATTCTCCTTATGGGAATAAGGGTTCTTTTGAATCCAAAATAAATTTTTCATCATAATAGGTTCTTCGGAGGTAGCTTTGTAACGTGGAGGAGGTGGGTAGTAACAGCAGTCAAAGGTCATTGTCAAATGTTCGTGGGTCAGAGTGCGGCCCAGTTTGCCTGGCTCTACCAGGCCCAAAACAGTTTGGACTTTCCCACTTAAGGAGGACATTTCTGATGATACCAGGAGATGCTCTGAAAAGAGTGTTTTCTGGAAAAAAAAGAAAACCATAATCAGAAAATTTAACACACACATAAATTCTGTCCATAGGGGATGGGAGGCTGTGAATGTATACCCGTGTAAGAAAAAGAATCAATGAGACTAGAGATATGGTCCCATTTATCACCCTGCCAAAGCCAGAGTCAGTCTCTAGTAAATTGTGTAAGTTCACTGCAGCCTTAAGTGACATGCATGGTGTTAAATGTCCCCCGGCCACTTCCACTGGGACTCCTCTGCCTGATTTAATCCCATCCTCATCTATTGAAAATATTTCTTGGTGTTCAGCTCACATATTCCTTTTGCTTAATTTCATCTCATTAGTCACAGGTACACACTCTTGGTCAATTCAACAGTAATCTCCATCTAAAAAAACTCATAACCAGTAAGTTTTATCCAAACCAGCCTTGTCTCCGAACTTTTTGTCATTTTTTTCAGATAAATTAAATATATACTGAGGCTACTGATCATCACTAGCCATTACTACTCATTCACTATCCACATGAATCTACTATCAGACTCCTGTTGGAGTCCATCATGTGCCAGAAATTGGATATACAAATATGCATAAGACAAAACTCTCTGACCTTGATGATTTCACAGACTCCCCCCCCCCCCCCCCCCCAAAAAAAAAAAAAAAAAAACAAAAACTGGGGGGAAAACACCTAGGTTCAATAATAAAAAAAAAAAACAAGAATAAAAACCTCTTCGCTCTAGAAGTTTTATTGTGTCTAGGGCACATAGAAACATTTCAAAAATCATTAAAAGCAAAAATCCTTTGTTATAATGAAAGCAACTATAATTTATTGAAGCTGAAATTTGCCATCCCCCAAAAGAGTAAATACCTCTCCACTTATCCTATTTACTTTCATTTGTAACACATACTAAGGATTCACCAAGTTTCCATCACTGACAACAAAAACCACAGTTCCGTATGTTCCCTAAATGAAGGGATTCTCTTGGAAAGAAGAAGGCACGACTGAAAGTGTGAAGACAAACACCTCCATGGCCAAGAGCGAAACCCCTGCCAGAAACAGTGGTCTACACAGACCGCCAGCCACACACATTTGGAGGATGGTGACAAATGGACTGGGAACCAGGTAAAAGAAAATGCCTTTGAAGCTCTCAAGCTGTTTCTTTAAAAGACATTCTGAAATCATTTCCCCCCACCCTCCACATCCCTGCCCCTTTATCACTTTTCTTATCTATAAATTAGAATTATCTATAAATTTATCACTTTTCTTATCTATAAATTAGGAAATCAATGCACATTTCCTAGGCTATCCTAAGGATTCGATGAAATGAGATACCACAGGTTAAAAAAGACCTGTAGACATGGTTGGCACAGCACGTGGCCAACAAGCAGTGGCTTTGCGATGCTGGTTCTAGGAACTATTAGGTAGTCCCTAGGTTCTTTTTTTCCAAGTCTTTGGTTAGAGAGGAGATCATTTGGGGGAGCAATGGGTAGAGGACAATTCGCAGTGGGTGTAGTACGTTCAAGAGACACGGTGAAAAGAGACCAGCGTGGGAGAAGAGGGAGCAGTGAGCTAAAGGCAGCTTTATATCAAGCCATTGGAGCTGAGGGGTTTGATATATATTGGCCTATAATGTGTAAATAATTGATTTCGAGTGTTTGGCAGAGAACTATAGGATGTGTGGCTAGCATGGCCATTCGTTTTCGTTAGGTAGCACTCTTCTGCAAGCCAAACTTCTAACCTCTAAATAATTCACACGGTGACAGAAGCTAGCTGCCAGTCACTGCACAGGGCAATCATTTTCATCGATGATGTCTAGGACCCCACTGTTCAATGCCTTATTCCCTGTTACTGAATGCAAGGAATACATAGCTAGTTCTTTCTGTTGACAAAATCACAGTTCCACTAATGATCGATTTCATTTTCCATAAGGCTTAATTTGTTCTTTCCTTTCTTCTGACGGTCGGAGGCCAGAAACTTGGATAAACTGATAAAACACCGTCACTGTCTTTGTGTGTCAACTATACTTCGGTTTTTTTAAAAACATGGGGAGGGGGAGAAACCACTATCACTTCTACTAGAAAAGTACCACACAGCATGGTTAATTGATACGGATTTGAAAGAGCAATGTTAGTAAGTTTCAAGCTCGCAACCTGTGAATCTGTGAAAAAAAAAATCACTTAAGAAATGTCATCTCTCGTGGGAAATTCCTCAGGCAGAACTAGTTGGTGCTTCCTATGATCACAATGTAACCCATGCTTAAAGGATAAGAAATGACTAAAGAACAAACCAGAGCTGCCACTGCTCTAGGCTGGAATGTGTCTTTTAGTGGGATAAAATACGTATGTGGCAGTCATGATTCCCATGAGGCTAGAAAGCCCTCTCCTACGAACATTCAGCCTGAAAGTCGTTCTCTTCTCAAGGTAGAGACAAGGGGCTACCACTGGCCTTCCGCCATAGAGAGAAGAGTTCACAGTTTAAGGAGGAAGGTTCTGGGCAATGAGAACTGCCAGCTCCCAACTGTACAGACCGGAGGGACCCCCACCAAAAAAAAGCAGGCTTCAGGCATTTTGCAGGGCATCCATGGGAAGCTTCGGCATTGCACACACCTGCAACAGACGGTGGTGGGAAAAGAGACAGAGGAGCTGTAACATTTGCCAAAAGCTTTGTTGTGCTTCGGAAGTGAAATCTGAGCAGAGACACTGACGCGACTCCTCTGCAAATCCTGTCACAGCCGGGTCAAAGGAAATGAGCCTTCTCATTCCAACAGGTACAGAATCGGATAAGAACGCAAGCTTTAAAGGAAAAAAAGAGAAAGAAAAAGACAAGAGCAGGGGATCCGTGCTATAGTGCTGAACTGGAAATCAGAGACAGTGTGTAGGATGTGTCATTTTTGAAAACATATACATGAATTAACTTTTATAAAATACAGAGCAGATTTGCCAAATTGTTGGAGATTTGGTGGTGGGTGGGTAGTTTGAGGGCGATTTTAGTTTGTTTTCCCCAAGATTTTGCTACACCTATTTCACCCTGATCGTTATACTTCATTTTGATTTTTCTGTCTCCTGGAGTTGAATGCTCATTTCAGTTACATTCCACATTTCAGAGGGTAGGGCTTCCTGAGAATTTCACATATGAATGAGCTTCCTGTAGATCTCAGAGACTCATGCCCTTTCGGGGCCCCTGTCCCTGCTGTCACTGGTCCTAGACCCGGCTGAAGGTTCCTGCCCTGCAAGTTTAGACGCATTGGTTAAATTGGCAAGTGATGTTTGCTGCACTGATTCTCAGCTCACTTCCCCAACAACTGTGCAACTTCCGATCTCTATAATAAATCTTTGTTCCCTGATCAAACCCCCCCTGATTAAAAAAAAAATGGGAAAGCATTTCCGAGCTTTATGCAGGAGAAGATATGAACTGAATACAGGCAGCCCTGTGGAGAATGGACGAAGGGGAGCCAGTGTGCCTGCCGAGACCCACGGGGCGTTGCTAGAACCTGGAAAAAAAATCAGGTAGTGGCTGTCTGAGAGGACAGCAGTGGAGATGGTGGGAAAGCAGAAGCAGCAGGAGGTGCTGGAAATTTCTAACCGGACTTGCTGATGCTGTAAGAGTATCCTCCAAATTAATGGGCTCCTCAGAAAAAAGTGCCGTCTGGTGCAAATATGCAGGTGCTTCTATTTTTTTATGGTTTGTGTCACACAGACCCGCAGCACCCTACAAACATTGCACTTAGGGCTGACATTTGATTTGTCATCGAAATATGTATGTTTTAAACCACATAATATTTCTTAAAGGTCGTTTGAATACTTCATCAAGTGCAGTTTCAAGCCTGTGACCTGTCTTCTCGCAAACAATATCGGTCTGGTGGCTGAGCTGTGGTGACACAGGATTTCCTCCCCATGCACAGTACCTGTCTGCTTGCCCACATATATATGACTGTGTGGCCCTATTGCATGGAGGCTTATAACTTTTCATATTAAGCATTGTCAAAACATCAATAACTCTACCTGCGTAAAGGGAAAGAAATCCAACCACTTCAGTACACAGAGGAAAAATGGGACCCAGCGAGTTCTTCAGACTGTGACATAAATAAAACAGAACCACTCACAGATACAAATGAACAGCCTTGAATTTTGCATTCAGAGGAAAACGGTGGGTTTCATTCCCAAGCTTTTTTTTTTCTTTTCCTTTTTTGCCCTATTTAAGGAAGTTGGGGAGATGATCTGAGGATATCTCCAAATCCCAAATCCCACATATGAAGATGGTGATGGAGATATACCCAAGAGGTGACACTCCTGGAAAAAGCCACTCACAGATGGGTGTGCCTGGGAAAGATTCCCTCCCCTGGATCTGCACAGGCCTTCCTGGGCCTGAGCAACAGTTCATCTAAAATGAGACGTCAGTTCAGGGGCACCTGGGTGGCTCAGCTGATTAAATGTCTGACTCTTAGATTCGGCTCAGGTCATGATCTCACAGTTTGTGAGATCGAGCCCCTTGTCTGGCTCTGCACTGACAGTGCAGAGCCTGCTTGGGATTCTCTCTCTCCCTCTCACTCTGCCCCTCCCTCCCCTGCTGTCTTTCAAAAATAAATAAATGAAACATTAAAAAAATGATAGTTCAGTCCAGTAATTATTAAAGCCAGAAATCACTTTGGGCTGCTCAACTGACAGGATGCGGCCTGTGGCTTAATTGACTCCCTTTTTAAAAATTTTTATTAAAGAACTTTTTTTAAACTGTATTTATTTTTGAGAGAGAGCATGAGTGGGGAGGGGCAGAGAAAGAGGGAGACACAGAATCGGAAGCAGGCTCCAGGCTCTGAGCTGTCAGCACAGAGCCCGATGGGGGCTCGAACCCATGAACTGTGAGATAGATCACGACGTGAGCCAAAGTCTGACACTTCACCAACTGAGCCGCCCAGGTGCCCCTAAAATTTTTATTTTTAACTGAATTATAGTTGACCTACAATATTATATTAGTTTTAGGTGTGCAATCTAGTGATTCAACAATTATATACATTATGAAATGCTTGCCATAAGTATAGTTACCTTCTGTTACCATACAGTTATTACAATATCACTATGTCCCTTATGCTGTATTTTTCATCCCTGTGACTTATAACTGGAAACTTGTACCTCTTAATCTCTTTCATCCATTTTACTCATCCCCACCCCCCCCCCCCCCCTTGCCTCTGGCAACCACCAATTTGTTCTCTGTATTATGAGTCTGTTTCTGGTTTTGTTGGTTTGTTTTTTAGATTCTGGATAGAAGTGAAATATGGTATTTGTCTTTGTCCAACTTATTTACTTAGCATAATGCCCTCTGGGTCCATCTATTTGCAAATGGAAAGATCTCACTCTTTTTCATGGCCCAGTAATATTCCAATGGATACCACATCTTCTTTATCCATTCATCTATCAATGGACACTTAGGGCAGCTTCTCTAACTTGGCTGTTGTAAATAATGCTGTGGTAAACATAGGGGTGCATGTGTCTTTTTGAATTAGTGTTTTTGTTTTCTTCAGCAAACACCCAGAAGTGTAATAGCTGGATCATATGCTATATCTATTTTCCGTTGTCTGAGGAACCTCCAGAACTTTTTCACAGTAGCTGCATCAACTTATATTCCCACCCCCAGTGAACAAGGGTTCCCTTTGTCCCACATCCTCACCCGCACTTGTCATTTCTTGCCATTTTCATACTAGCCATTGTGGCTGGTATAAGGGGATCTCATTATAGTTTCAGTTTGTTCTTTCTTGATGACTAGTGACACTGATCATCTCTTCATGTGTCTTTTGGTCACCTGTATGTCTTCTTTGGAAACATTTCTATTCAGGTCCTCTGCCCATTTTTTTTCCAAAGTTTATTTATTTATTTTGAGAGAGAGATGGAGAAAGCATGAGCAGGAAAGGGGCACAGAGAGAGAGGGAGAGAGAGAGAATCCCAAGCAGGCTCTGCACTGTCAGCACAGAGCCAGAGGAGGGGCTCAATCTCATGAACTGTGAGATCATGACCTGAGCTGAAATCAAGAGTCAGAGGCTTGACCACTGGAGCCACCCAGGCTCCCTTCTCTGCCCATTTTTTAACGGGCTCTTTACTCAAACAGGTGCCAGCTGGTCACATACACTATGACTTTGGCAAATTACTATTGGCTTCTTGACTTTACCTGTTTAGTCAACAAATTGAAAACATTTCCTCCTTGATAAAAAGAGGGGAGGTGGAAGAAGGAAAGGAGGACGGCAGAAAAGCCTTGTATTCAGGTCAAAATGCAACATTACTCACTACTTGTCATAGTAACATCAGAGCTGGGACAAGTGTGATATTGTCAGAATGCTATCTACAGAACTGACCTTTATGTTTTCCTTCATTTGGAAAAAAAATGAGATTTAGCTCATCTCAACCCCTCATTCTCAGAGAAAGTTTCTACACTCACTTCTGTGAGAATGTTTGATGTAAATTCCTTGATTTTGCTACGAGCATAATCCTAGGAGTAAAACACGTAACAAGTTACTGGATACAACGATAATAACTTCTTTTTCTTCATAAAGAACTCAAGCCTGAAGTTAGTTCTCAGCTTTTCCCAGAGCAAATTTCCTCTTCCATGGGTTCTTAGCACTAGGTTTTCTCGCAGAAACAACAATATTTTCAGCAAATTGCACAGCTGGTCCTTAACTGTATTTAGTCACTTAAAGAGTTTACAATTTGCATTACTTTTATTTATTTATTTAATTATTTTTTAAAAATCTTTATTTATTTTTGAGAGAGAGACAGCGTGTGAGCAGGCGAGGAACAGAGAGAGAGGGAGACACAGAATTGGAAGCAGGCTCCAGGCTCCGAGCTGTCAGCACAGAGCCCGACCCGGGGCTCAAACTCACGAACTGTGAGATCATGACCTGAGCCGAAGCCAGACGCTCAACTGACTGAGCCACCCAGGCGCCCCCAATTTGCATTACTTTTAATTCCAGGAGAATCACATGTTAATGTTTTATTTTTTTATTTTTTTATGTTTATTTATTTTTGAGAGAGAGAGACACAGAGCACAAGCAGCAGAGGGGCAAGGAGAGAGGGAGTCATAGAATCCGAGGCAGGCTCCAGGCTCCAAGCTGTCAGCACAGAGCCCCACGCGGGGCTGAAACTCAAGAACCACAAGATCACGACCTGAGCCGAAGCTGTCTTCAGTGGCTTGATTTAGTTGGAAGAACAATAGGTTCAGAGTCAACAGGTCTTGGCTCTTTCACTAAATAGTTGTGTGATTTGGGGCAACTAACTGAACCACTCGGAGCCTGTTGTCCCATCTATGAAATAAATGGGTTGGACCAGATGACTTTGAGATGACATTCATGCTTCTGTAATATCCTTTAGCTTGAAATGGATATTAATGACCTTCCATAGATCATTCAGTGAAGAATCTTCATCTATTAATGAAGGTGTATTTTAAGAATGGTTTTTAAAATGTATATTTTATATACATGTGCACATATATATATATATATATATATACATCTCTATATATGTAATGAGAATGAATTTCATTCATTACCTTTCAATTTTATTCATTCCCTATCAGTAAGGCTGTACTTACTGATTTTTAAAATGTCCAGTTTATAAACATGTGTGCGTGTGTGTGTGCATGTGTGTACACACACATATATGTATATAATAACAGAATGGGCGAATTGCATTCACTACCTATCGATTTCATTCATTAACTATCAATGGAGGATGTGCCTATTGAGTGTTTTTAATGTATAATTTATATATGTGTGAATACATACACACATGTACATGGAGAGAGAAAGAATCGGTTTTAGTTTGAGATCCTTCTAAGTTTAAAAGAACCCTAGGAGGGATGGCTGGTTTGAAAGAATCCTAAACTTGGAGTTCTGGCTCCAATGTTTCCTATCTGTGTAACTGTGAAAAACTGAACAGCTTACCATGAGTTAGTTTCCTCCCTTGAAAACCGGAATACCTGCCTTATTGCAAGATTTGAAATGAAAAGCAAATAAGGTAACACCTAAAAGCACTACCTAATTTATGAGGCACACACAAATGCTCCAAATTCTTATTATATACATCAAACTGTGAATTATTTTCCAAACATTTGCTGAGTATCCTTAGGCAAATAAACCCAAACCTGTTCTTTCAAAAAACGAACAGTAAGGGTCTGAAGTTTACGAATCAATCAGAGGCCTGTGATTCTTAAAAGCAGATTGACTGTTGCGATTGACATCACAGCTCATTAGGCTTTTGGAAATGACCCACCAAAGCGATTACAGCTATAGGAGGTCCTCATTATCCATGGGTAGCTAGTACTGGAAATGCCTTTTTAAATGAATGCGCTTAATACAGTGTGTGAGCTGGTGTCCACAGATGGCTTCCAGTGAACCAGGCCTTCTCGTATTCACATCTGTGTGCTGCTCCCTTCCACATGGAACCTGAGCTTCCCTGTGACTCGCTTTAACCAATAGCATGTGGCAGGAGTGATGCGGTGTGTTTGGGACCCAAATGTTCAGAAGTAGTTTCTGCTTTTGTGCTTTGGGGAAACCTGCACTGCCATATAAGTCTAGCTACCCCTAATGTGGAGAAGGAGAGGTCCTCAGACTACATGGGGAGGCAGGCACCCCAGAATCCAGGCTGTCCCTGAGAAGGCACCAGATGAATGAATGAGTCATCTTGAACATTTTAACCCAGCCACAATTCCACATGACTGCGAGCCCAGCTATGGCCAATCGAGAAGAATATAGCCGACCCACAGAATTATGAGAGATAATAAAATGGTCGTTGAAACCTGTGGTTTGGGGTTGTCACACAGCAGTAGGTAACCAGAAAATACAGAGACCAACACTGAATAATAAGTTATATTAAGACTTGATCGGGGCGCCTGGGTGGCTCAGTCGGTTAAGCGTCCGACTTCGGCTCAGGTCATGATCTCGCGGTCCGTGAGTTCGAGCCCCGCGTCGGGATCTGTGCTCACTGCTCAGAGTCTGGAGCCTGTTTCACATTCTGTGTCTCCCTCTCTCTGACCCTCCCCCGTTCATGCTCTGTCTCTCTCTGCCTCAAAAATAAATAAACGTTAAAAAAAATTTTTTTAATTAAAAAAAAGACTTGATCAATATTTCAAATGGGAAAATAAAATAAATATGATAAAAATAAGTCATAATTATAAACATGTCCTAATTATAGAACAAGGAAGTAATTGAATGTTAGATTTGGGGGTGACAAAATGATGTGAAATGACATCATTACTTGACTTTTGCACCCAGTGACGAAAAAGGCTATCTTTGCTGAAGTATCTCTGAAGGCTTTATTTTTTACCAAGGCCCTCTATTTTTTTTTAAGTTTACTTATTTATTGCGAGAGAGAGAGAGAGAGAGAGAGAGAGAGAAGGCTGGGAAGGGGCAGAGAGAGAGAAAGAGAGGGAGAGAGGGAATCCCAAGCAGGCTCTGAACTGCTAACACAGAGCCTGACTTGGGGCTCAAACCCACGAAATGTGAGATCATGACCTGAGCCTGAGTCAGACCCTTACCCAACTGAGCCACCCAGGAGCCCCTACCAAGGTCTTTTATTATGCAGTTGTGATGCAACTTATTCCACATGGGGCTTTGTATGTAATACAGTTCTCTTCCAATATCACTGTCATCGGCCTCACCACAACTGCATCTTCTTTTCTTTAAGGCTTTCAGTTTCGGTTTGCAATCTACTTGCATCATATTTCTTGAAATTTATCAATATTTACAACAATCGGCCAGAGATGAAAAAAAAAAAAAAGATGCTGGGGTGCTAGGCAGGCACAGAAATCTACACAGGGGAAAATAGGAATGCTTGAACGGAACCTGGTTGTTGAATGGTCAGTTGGGTAGACCATAGAATTGGCTTATCTGAGCAACCTGTTAACTGGGGGAAGGGGCACTTGTAAGTGAGTACATCATATAAGGGGACCAACAGTGTGCTCCAGCACGTGTCACATTGTACTGAATCGATCTGGTAAGGGATTTGTCTCTGACGATGTGCTCTGTGTGTCTTTACGTACGTGTGTGTCCCTTGTCTTTACATAGTATCTAGCATTTGGTTTGCATCTGTGAACCTGAACTGAACAGAATAGACAGAAAGAAAGTAATGAGCTTATGCCTTATGTAAGAACGAGGTTGAAAGAGTCAAAAATTTCATTCTAAAATGAATAAAGTAGCGGCGCCTGGGTGACTCAGTCGGGTAAGTGTCCCACTCTTGATCTCAGCTCAGGGCTTGATCTCGGGGTCGTGAGATCAAGCCCCACACTGGGCTCCACGCTGGGTGTGAAGCTTACTTAAAAATAAATAAATAAATAAATAAATAAATAAATAAAGTAAATTTGCTATAGCTCTAAAATGCGAATAAGAATTAAAAAAAATTTTTTTTTGGTTGAAGTTTGCAAGTGGAAAGGGCATGTCAAATGTAGAACCCGAAATCCCACTGGATTAGAATACCCTACGATAGTTACATCTTCTTTTATATACAAACAAATGTGACAATCTAGTTTAAAATAGGCATTTTTAGGGACAAATGAAGAAAGCAGTGGCTACATACATAAAATTCTCATGCCTACAAACTAAAACTAAATAAAGCATGATGTATTTTTCAAAAATAATTTCCAGAGGATTCAGCATAATGGAAAACCGCCCAAATTTCAAATAGCTGTCCAAATGTCCAAATCTCAACTAACTAGGATATTTATTTGGAATTACTGCTGCTAGATAAGCCCCTAACCATGACAAGGGGAAGAGGGATGCTTGCTTGATTTTAGTTTTGGGTGAACGGTGCTAAATGACAAAAACATTTAAAATGGATGCCCCATTTAAGGAACTTAACTTGCCACACTGGAAACATTAAATAACCATTTGAAATTTTTCATGAATAGAAATCTAGCTTCACACTTCAGGAAAAAAGCTTTCCCCTTTAAATGGCAAGCTAGTCCTAAAAGTGTACAGAAATCACATTATGGGGTTAGGACAGAAAGCACCATTGGGAGGCAGTTAAAACAAATCTGACCCACAGGTTCACTGTGTGGTTTGTGAAAGATAAGACAGATCACAGTGAGTGGTGATACGGTGGCCCTCCCACACACACAGCCTTGGCCACAGTGCAAATTTGCCCAACTTTTCTGAAAAGCAGTTTAGCAATATGTATCTAGAGTCTCAAAATGTTACTCTGCTGCTGGGGAATCTGTCTTCAGGAAATATTTAGAGACACGTAAAAAATATTTACGCACAAAGATTTCATTATGGCATTATTTAGAATAGCGACCAAAATATCTCACAGTATGGGAATGTTTACACGTATGATAGAACATTATGCAAACGTTCAAGTTATACTTTCAAAGACTATTTAATGACACAGGAAAATGCTCTTATTATAACTTGTGAAAAAGCAAAATACAAAACTGTATTTTAAGTGCTATAAATTTATGGAGAGTATATGTATCTACATACATGTAGAGCTTAATTAGAAACACAAAAATGTCATGTGTATGTTTGGGTGGCATTTTGTTCTTCATTACAGTTTAATGTATTTCCCAGGTTAATGTATTTCCAAGTTTCTGTTTTTTATTTTTTATATTTATCTATTTCATTTATAACCAGGAAAAGGGAGTAAAATGGGAAAAGACCAATGATACCAGTATAAACCTACCCGATGCTTATACCAGTGCCACATGTAAAATAACCGAATATATGTTTTGAATTCCCCAACGAAAACACACAGACAGGCAAAGATTCGTGAGCTCAAGAGCTATCTCAAATTCTTCTTTATTATCACAGAGTCGCTAATTGCCAGCCATGCCTGAGACTTGGTATGTTTGTGTGCAAATATTTCTGATCAAATTACATGTCTCTGCAGTGAGTATGGTTCACTGTGATTAAATTCAAGCTGTTTTACCAAGTCCTTAATGGACTGATCTTGGCTCTAGTGGAAATCCTGGAGCCCAGTAAGAATTTTAGGAAAGGTTTAGCACTCTAAGTAATTATCACAGTCAAGTCACATAAGAACCAAGATCCCACTATCAAACACCGTCCTGTGAGAGGGCAGGAGTGCAGATGGCTGGGGGGGGGGGGGGGGGGGGGGGGGTCGGGGGGTTGGTGACTGGGTGGCTCAGCCAAAGTGTCCAACTTCGGCTCAGGTCATGATCTCGCAGTTTGTGGGTTTGAGCCCCACGTCGGGCTCTGTGCTGACAGCTCAGAGCCTGGAGCCTGCTTCGGATTCTGTGTCCCCTTCTCTCTGCCCCTGCCCCATTCACGTGTGCGCTCTCGCTCGGGCCGCCCGCGGTCTCTCTCTCTCTCTCAAAAATAAATTAACATTAAAAAAAAATTTAATAAAAAAAAAAAGGAGTTCAGATGGGGGATTGTCAAGGAGACATTTTATAGGAGAACGTCAGAAATTATGAAATGTGGGTCATCATTTAGAAGGAAAAAAGAGGGCCCAAATGAAATAAAGTTTAAGTAAAGATAAACCATGCGAAGACAAAACCATAAAAAGAATCTTTTTAAAAGAGGGTTAACCACCTTTGGCAGAAAGACAAGAAAAGATGAAGTAGCAGTTATTCTAGTTTCAATAAATATTTACTGGCCAGCATTAAGTGTAAGGCCCTGTGCTGGGTAGGCAGGGCCTGTGAGAGTTACAAAGATCCATGAGAGAGAATGCCCCCCAGCCCCTGGAGGCTGAGAACCAACAATGACGCCTTCCATTCGTGTATGAAGCTGTCATTTACTGAGCTTCCATTATGCATACGGTGCCACACAAAGGACTTTATATCTCTTATCTCAAGTTCTTACTGAAACGTTCGTTGCCTGGTTGATATTATAAGAGGAAACAGGCCAAGAAAATGGAAGAAACTTAAGAGTCTCGAAAGTTGCCATATGATCCAGAGTCTGCTCAGAGAACGCACATGTCGATCATGAGCAGCACTTTCTAGAGAGTTCCGTTAGAACTAACCAGATGAGGTTAGCCTACGGTTACAACGATAGCAACCTTATTGGATGATTACTACCTGCCAAGCACATTTAGTCCTCAGACAGAATTTAGAGATGTGCATTGTCTGAATTCTCTCCGACGCTCCATTCAATCAGCCGCCTAGGTTAAAAAAAAAAAAATAACCCAGTGTCACCCCAGACTCCCACCTCACCCACAGGGAGTTTCTAAATGCCACAAACACCACCATTTTAATCTCTCCTTCACTCTTTCCCTCTGTATCGTCACAGCCACGGCTACAGTGCAGCCACCATCCCCCTCTCTCAGGTGGATTACTGCCAGGAGCTTCTAACCCGGTTTCCCTGCCATTGTGGTCCGCTTTCAGCGAGCCTACAGAGTGCTCTCCCTAAAACACAGACTCAGATAGGTCTCCCCCGGGTGTCGTCCTGCTAACCTTAAGAGACAAATCTATACCTAGAGCCTGGTGGTGCCCCCTGAACCCACTCTGCTCCTGCCACTCTGTTCAACTGCCTGCCCTTCTCTGGGTTCAGACTGTTCACGCTTCTCTGCCTCTTTCTTCCTCAGCTTACACAAACCCAGCCCCCTCCACCCTTTTTCTCTACTAGCTCACTTCTGCTAGGCATCGAGGACAGGGCTTTTGGCATCATCAGAAGCTTTTCCTGATGTTCCGCCTTGTGGCTCAGGCAGTCGGGGAAACATGCCGATTCTAAGTTCTCTCCTAGCCCTTGGACCTTTACCTTGAAACTCACTTCTTTTTTTTTTTTTTTTTTTTTAAATTTTTTTTTTTACCTTTTTTTTTTTTTTTTTGGGACAGAGAGAGACAGAGCATGAACGGGGGAGGGGCAGAGAGAGAGGGAGACACAGAATCGGAAACAGGCTCCAGGCTCCGAGCCATCAGCCCAGAGCCTGACGCGGGGCTCGAACTCACGGACCGCGAGATCGTGACCTGGCTGAAGTCGGACGCTTAACCGACTGCGCCACCCAGGCGCCCCTGAAACTCACTTCTTAAGTTAATGGTTAATGTCTCTCCCTCCAGACTCTGACCTCCTTGAGGGCAGAGTCCGTGTCTCGGTCAGTCGCGAGTCGTCAGCCACCCGCAGTGCCTGGCACAGAGTCAGTACTTGATTAACATGCATACGCTTGCTTGTTTTGAGCCAGCCTTCTTCCACGAAGGACTGGAGGTAACTTGCACAAAAGACACATAAAGCGAAGAAAAAAAATATTAAAGTAGGAGCGTGGAAATTATACACCGAAGTAGAAGAAGGACCAAGAAGGAAGAGCAGGTTAACAGTTGTTGACAAAGGGCTAAAAAAGTTGTCCTGGAATATTTATGTAACACATTTCTGACAACAGATAATTCTGAGATCATAGCACACCCCTTTTCCAGCAGTTCATATTATTTCCCTAAATCAAAACAGCTAAAAGTATTATTAAAAAGCATGGAAAATGGATTCCCAAAAGTTTGGGGGCTTGGGATTTTGAAGCCATGTTTGTTTTTACAACTTACCTCCCCCCCCCTTTTTTTTTGCATTTCAAGCTCTCAGAAGATAGTGAACATGCCATTTAAGCTTATTCTTTTGCACCCAGCATGGTAGTATGTAAGTTTTTTTTTATAACTTTCCCTTAGTAATAAGGGCAAATTTTTTTTAATTTTTAATTTTGTAAGATTTTTTAAAACTTTAATGTTTTTATTTATTTTTGAGAGAGAGAGAGAAACAGAGCATGAGCAGGGGAGGGGCAGAGAGAGAGGCACACACAGAATCCAAGGCTCTGAGCTGTCAGCACAGAGCCTGACGCAGGGCTTGAACTCACAGATTGTGAGATCATGACTTGAGCTG
This sequence comes from Panthera uncia, assembly GCF_023721935.1. Taxonomy (NCBI): domain Eukaryota; kingdom Metazoa; phylum Chordata; class Mammalia; order Carnivora; family Felidae; genus Panthera; species Panthera uncia. The sequence continues at coordinate 14,939,173 of NC_064809.1, read as the reverse complement.
AAGTTGGACGCTTAACCGACTGAGCCACCCAGGCGCCCTTTTAACTTTCTTTAAAGATATATTTACTTTTGAGAGACAGAGCGTGAGCAGGGGAGGGGTAGTGAGAGAGGGAGACACAGAATCTGAAGCAGGTTCCAGGCTCTGAGCTGTCAGCAGAGAGCCCAGTGCAGGGCTCAAACCCACAAACCGTGAGATCGTGACCTGAGCTGAAATTGGTTGCTTAACCAACTGAGCCACCCAGGTGCCCCAGATTTTTTTTTTTAATTTTTAAGTAATCTGTGCATGCAATATGGGACTCAAATTTACAACCCTGAGATCGAGTCATACACTTCCCTGACTGAGCCAGCCAAGCACCCCAGGGCAAGATTCTTGAGCACAGAAATAACCAACAGCAAGTGACTTCATCTTCAAGCACATTTTCTATCTAAATTAGTGCAGGTGGTTCATGACAGTAGCTCATCCTTTACAAGGAGTAAAACTGGATAACGACTCGTAAGGCTAATTTTTAAAATGTATAGACCATCCACATTAATTTCTTTTTAAGGTAGTTTAATTTTCAAGCACTCTTCCTCGAATTACAGAGAGCCCTTCAGTTGCATGAACAAATGTGTATCTAAAAGCTATTTCCCTGGGGCGCCTGGGTGGCTCAGTCGGTTAAGCGTCCGACTTTGGCTCAGGTCATGATCTCACGGTCCACGAGTTTGAGCCCCGTGTCGGGCTCTGTGCTGACAGCTCAGAGCCTGGAGCCTGTTTCAGATTCTGTGTCTCCCTCTCTCTCTGGCCCTCCCCCGTTCATGCTCTCTCTCTGTCTCAAAAATAAATAAATATTTTTTTTTAAAAAAAGCTATTTCCCACAAAATCATCTCAGGTCCTTTATTCTGAAGACCATACAGTAGATTTTCTTAGAAAAGTCTTGACTTCCGCTACCCTGCTTAGCTAATTCCAAGTTACGAAGAATCAGTGCCATGAATGGGCTTTCACATTGTCAGGCTTCTCCTGTTTGGTGTTAAAAAAGATAGTCATGCAGAAAAAAAGGTCTGAGAGCCACTGCAAGGAGAGCGAGAAGCTCTCCCAGCCTGGTTCTGGCCCATCTTGTCTTGTTCTAGTGGCTTCCAAAACATGGTCCACTGTATGAGAAATGCCATGCCATGCCTGATGCAAAGGAGAGTCATCTCTAGAACTAGCTTCTGTTCTGATAATCTCTCTAGTTCCATCCCCACACATGGAGAAGGAGGTACCAGCCCTGGGCTACAAGAGCCACTGGCAAGAAGTAAATGCTCAGTGGGTGTCTGTTCAACCAATGAACACTTTTCATTCTATCCACCTTCAATTTCACACTGATGGGAGGCAAGGTTAGCCAAATGCAATTGGATATTTTCATGAACATCACAGCCTCTTCGCAGGCTTGGGACCAGCTATTGTTACTCTCCTTGAAATAGTAAGAGAAGGTGCTTTGGTTTACAGAGTTGAGGGATAGCTTGGACTTTAAATTCACAGAACACAGGAAGGTAACATAAAGACGTTTGCTTTCTGGGCACCTGAAAATTTCACCCGGGTACATTTCAATTCAATGTGGCAAATGTTTGCTAAGGATCTAGTGCGTCCAAAGGAGGATACTAAGAGAGACAAAGATGAAAAAGGAATAATCTTACTGTAAGAGGCTAAAGAGCCCCCAGCATGGTACCTGGCACATGGTGAGCATTCAATGGGGGATTGATATTTTTTATATATTAGCGGGACACCTGCGATGGTCAAGTGAATGCAGTAACGTTGGAAAAGAGGTCCCAAGCAGATGTTCTGGGAAGATGTGTCTGGCTAAGATTCATCAGTGCTGGAGGGTTTGGGAGGGCTCTCTGGAGGAGGGTGGCATTTAGGCAAGGCTGCACAAAGAGTTTTTACAAGGAGGCATCCTGGGGGCATGAGCAACGAAAGGCATGTTTTGGGATTTGTAAGCAGCCCGCTGAGGCTCATACACATGATGCATGGCAGGTCCACAGTCAAGACACTGACACAGGCACCGGATCCAGAGGAAGCAACCTGTGTTAGGATGGTAATTAAATGGGCAGCGTGCGTATAGACTGAATGCTGGAGACAGGGGATGAGTTAGGAAACTAAAGCAATTTTCATTGTTCCTGGGGGATTTTAAGAGCAGGAGAACTAGAGGCGCCTGGGTGGCTCAGTCGGTTAAGCGTCCGACTTCAGCTCAGGTCACGATCTCATGGTCCGTGAGTTCGAGCCCCCCGTCGGGCTCTGGGCTGATGGCCCAGAGCCTGGAGCCTGCTTCCTATTCTGTGTCTCCCTCTCTCTCTGCCCCTCCCCCGTTCATGCTCTGTCTCTCTCTGTCTCAAAAAATAAATAAACGTTAAAAAAAAATTAAAAAAAATAAAAAAGAGCAGGAGAACTACATGTCAGGGCAGAAGAAGCCCTGAAGAGCACTCTCTTTTTCACCCTTCTCTAACTTACAAAATATCATGCTGGGAGTAGTGTAAAGTACTCCTTTTAATCATACTTCAAACCAAGAAGTAAAAAAAGTAAAAAAAAAAAAAAATTTGTAAAGCCTTAAAAGTGGGCCAGGAACATCATGACTTGAATACTTATTGACCTCTCAAATGTGTTAGTTATTGATGGGAAAACATTAAATCAAAATATTTACAATTAAAAAGTTCACAGTCATTGAAGTCTGCATTCTCAAAGCCACACGATGGCCACTATTTTTTTTTTTAATTTTTTTAACGTTTATTTATTTTTGAGACAGAGAGAGACACAGCATGAACGGGGGAGGGGCAGAGAGAGAGGGAGACACAGAATCAGAAGCAAGCTCCAGGCTCTGAGCCATCAGCCCAGAGCCCGACGCGGGGCTCGAACTCGCGGACCGCGAGATCGTGACCAGAGCTGAAGTCGGACGCTTAACCGACTGAGCCACCCAGGTGCCCCACGATGGCCACTATTAACATGACGTCGTAGGAAGTTCTTCATAAAACTGCATTGAAGCCCCCACTTTCTGTATTGTTGGTTTCATTACCTTCACGAGATTATGGAATTTCAAAAGTATTATCTACAATAATAATGCTGTGTGTTTCTTTGAAGAGCTTAAGGCACTGTACACACTTTAATTAAATCTCCTAATGTCCTTGCAAAGTTGGCAAGGGATCAGCAGAAGGTGAGTCATCGGAAAGTATCCAGCTAGAAGACTGGACCATAGGACATACTTTTAGATGAAACCCACTTTTGATTATTATTGTTCCCATTTCACCAATGAGGAAATGGGGTTATTATTCAGAGGAGGATGATGAGCTATCTTCTATTTTCACTGAAGGCAAAATACAATGCCATAGGCTCTGTAAGCATTTCCTGGGAGACCTTTAAAAATTGTACAAACACCATGACCCCTGAGGTTACTCCTTTGAGAGCCGACCAACATTTATGAATAAACACCTAAAATGTGCACCAAGAGAATATACATTATCCGTCTTTTGCAAAAACAAAAACAAAAACAAAACAAAACAAAAAAACCACGGGACAAGAATCCCAATTTATCATGATGTACAGTGTTTTAGCCTTGATCGACTGGTTGGCCAGAAGTTCGGCTAGTTCTTTCCATAGACTCTTATCCCCAAGCTTCCCCCCCACAACACCAGAGAGAAGAGCGGGCACCGGTCTGTTGGAGATCAGGGAATAGAACTGGTTAGGTTGAAGACAGTACAAATTGCAGGGCTAGAAAAAATGTTGAGGAGTAGAAAACTGGACAAGTCTTGACTCACGGTTCTACCCTTCGGATAGCGGTACAGATTCCAAAGTCAGATGGTGAAAAACAAACATGCATGCAGTAATCTTAGAGGCTCCTGTTTATAAAACAACTCCACTTCTAATAAAGGAAATGAAAGGGCCCAAACCACTTTGCCAGACCTCGACGCCACTGTGTCAATCTAACCACCTCCTGATGTCCCAGAAAATGCAGTCATGTCGCCCAGGAAAACATCCGAGTTTGGAAAAAAAATCGTGAAAAAAAGATAAATGTTATTGTTTTAGGCAATAATTTCATATCACCGAAGTGTTAAAAACAAACAAAGATATGAATAATGAAATCCTATGGCACTATTTGGTTGAAAGATGGTTATATTGATCCAGACTATGCTTAAAATTGTTTGGTTTATCATAAAAATGAGAATGTAAATTCAAAAATTTTGATGACAACTTGTGGAGCCTCAAGTTTGAGGAAAATTGTCTCCAAAAGACAGTCTTTATTAGTGGAACTAGGGAAGAAGGCAAGATGACAAATTTTGCCTAGTTCTAAAACAGTGTGGCACCTGACACAGAAACCTCTTTTTTGGGAAAGACTAGTATTTGATGCACTAAAAATAACAAACAGCTTATCTCTACTCCTGAAAGCCGATTTACTACAATGGGATCAAGGGCAAATCTAATAGCTTCATGGGTCATACAGCAATAATTTCTCTTTTCCAATCTTTGAGATGGCAGGGGAAAAAATGCTCTAATGGAATTCTCTAGATAAAAAAGATTCACTAAATTAGGAAAATTTTCTATAGGCAAACAACAAATTTTTAAATAACCAATCCTTAGTCACATATATGTATTGAAATATAAAGGGAATGTAATTGCTTATGTATTTTTCCCCATAAAAATAAGGTACCCTAAAAGATTTAGGAAGGTTTGTCTAGCCAATAATGTATTTTATTTTTATTTTACTTTATTTTTTAATGTTTATTTATTTTTGAGAGAGAGAGAGAGAGAGAGGGAATGGGAGAGGGGCAGAAAGAGAAGGAGACAGAGAATCTGAAGCAGGCCCTAGGCTCTAAGCTGTCAGCACAGAGCCTGATGTGGGGCTTGAACCCACAAACTGTGAGTTCATGACCTAAGCCGAGGTCAGACGCTCAAGTGACTGAGCCACCCAGGCGCCCCAGCACTATATTTTAATTTGGAATCTTACTCATCACTATTACCTGCTTCCTAAGAATTCCCACAAAGCATTTATATATTTATATACTTATACATTTCATTTCACTGTAGTTCTGACATATTTTACCAATATTGCCAGTGTACCAAAGGACTATAATTTTAATCTTCTCCTTGGATAGACTTACATTTGTAGCTTTACTAATTATAATAAATTCCCTAAATAAAAAAGGCAGTTTTAAATCAAATTAATTATAGATCTGCTAAAACACATTGAATTATGAAATGCATCTAAATAAGGTATGGTTTTGAATTTAGGTTAATAGTTTTAAAATAAGTAAAATCAATATTTTATTAAATATTATTTTAAAATAATAATATTTAAAAATAATTAACATATATAAATTTCAGTGACTGTTCAATGCTATTTGATCTCAGAATTTTTGAGCAGAAAGGGACCATGCAGATCATTTAATTCAATGACTTCATTTTTAGGTGCAGACACTGACTGCTCCATCTCCTGAAGGCCAGACAGCCCCAGATAGTACCCAGTTCCCCAATTTGACAGGCAAGTGTTTCTTTCCTTTAACCATGGAGATGTTTGCTATAAACATCACATTAAGTTATCCTGGTATCCATTAAAGTGGGAGTACTATTCAGAGGTGACATCACTCAATGGCCCAAGGAAGAAGCTACAATTATCTGGGACCAGAAAATCCTATCCCAACCCCACTGCTGACTGGATGCCATCAAGCAGGCCATTTAATTGCACTGCACTTTCCTCTTCCTAATTATAAAAATAAGGACTCGAGTAATTTAGACTTCCCTGCTTAAATTGGCTGTTGCAATAAGTAGTAATAAAAATAACTCTAAAGCATACAGCATATCTAAGTGCAAAAGAAATGCTTATTAACAAAAAATCATCTTCACTATATTTAAACCAAGGAGTAATAACCACTTTTAGTCATAATTAGGAGGGAGTATATATTAGCTGTTGTGCGTCCTTATAACATCTGAGCACGCTAATGCAGGTGTATATCTAACAAGTGCAGTAGCTCTTACTTTTTATAATCTATCTTTATGTTGACCTAAGCCAGATAGTGATTATCAGTGGAGAATAAACGAGAAATGTTTGGCTTCTGAAATGCACCATTCTTCCCTAACAGAGAGAAGTGTTAACAGACTACCTAGTGTTTCTAACAGAATCAGAAAATTTTACTATCGAATCACCCTGTACCTGATAGATGGCATGGCATAAACCCCACCAAATACTATTCCCTAATAGTCAAATATAAGTTTCCTGACATGTAAAATCATCCATCTTGAGCTGACCTTTAAAAGACAGACAAAAATTTGGCAACTGGATTCTCCTGGACTCTGAGAGGGATAGGAAGAATTAAGAAGTAGGTTTTAAAAGCATTGCATAATACAGTTTTTTTTCTAGAAGAAAATGTATATACTTTGCATAGAGAATAACCTGAAAGAAATTACCCAGAGAGGCTAAGTCCTCTTAGGGTAATGATTAGGGGCTTCTAATCATTTTCGGTTTCGGGTAATGGGAGCCAGCACAGACAGAAGAAGTCTGGGGAGGCCACTTTGTTGTGAGTTTCCATACCACTAAGTAAAGGGCAGAATTGGGAAGGGTTTCTCACCATCGTCAGCTCGTGCCTGGCGTGTGTCCTTTACCCACAGTTTCCTTTTCTGGATTGGAGGTCTCCGTCTTAAATTTAAACAAGCATGGCTTTCGGTGTTTAATTACAATTTAATGGAAATACTACTCGCATTCAAATTAGCTTTTAGTTTTCACATCACGAGTGTGCATCCGAGTTATTGTGTCATTATAATCTCATGTTATAATGGCTTCATAATGCAAGTCCCTGCAGGGTTGAATTAGTAGTTTCCTATGGTAATCGCCCATCGCTATAATATCATAATCACATAAGCACGGTCCCCACGTGCCTTCCACTGCAATCATTTTGACATGGTAAGAGCATTTTAATAGTATTAGCATAGATTCTCTGGAGAAATCATCTCATTGTCACTGCATTACCATATAAGATTAATTGTGGTAGGAAAGCTTAAAAAAAAAAAAAAAAGGCAATGCTCAGCAATAAAGTGCGTGCATTTTGCACTGAGGTTTGCAACACAACCCTGAATTGAACAGACGCCCTTGCACACCATGGACGGGTTTTGTTTGGGTTTTCTTTGTGTTTGTTTGTTCAGGACTCAAACAGTGGTAATCAGTTGGGTCAGTCCCTCTCTGTGATACAGAAAGAAACAGCCCTAGTCCCTGTCTTCAAGGAGTTTACTGTTTAATCAGGTTCGCAACAAGTTCTATAGAGCATAGAGCTCAATGCAATTCATAGGCTCCAAATAAACAAAGTACTCTGGTAACCGGCATTTAAGTAGACGGTGAGAACAAACCACACAAGGTGTTCCTCAAGGGAAACGGTTGATAATTATAAAGGGTTAAACAGACTGAACATGAGGGCTGCGTGACAGAAATGGAGTGCACGTTATCAGGGCTCCTAAGAGTCAGGCTGGCATCTTCATTCTGCATTCACTAAGCCTGCGGAGAAAGCAGGCCACTGAAGACACCAGTAGCGGCCATGGCCAGAGCCACGGCTTCCTGGCCAGAGGAAGCGGGAACAGGTTTCGGACAGGAAGCGTCTCCTCTGCACACATCTCCCCCACTGGGTGGACAGAATGGAAGCTGGACCTTGTTCTTTACTGCTAAGAGAATAAGCAGAGACGGTCTCCGAAGCATCAGACCAAGGGCCAGCAAAAGGAAACTCCTACTCGGAAAAGCACTGCCCAGCCCCTACTACTCTCCTTGGGTTGAAGCCACAGGGCTAAATGACTAGGTTGTGTCAGTGACGAATGGCACACGCTGCAAGACTGGCAGCCTATTGTGTTCACTTGAGGGGCTTCTAATCATCTGGTACTGTCTGGGGACACCACAGGAGAATTGCAAACAGATGATCGTAAGTCTCAAGGAATCCTCTCTGCTCGGTGTGTGAGTGAGAACAACGTCACAGCCAGCATTCGGCACCCTGACTGGCCCAGAGCAGGCATCCGATAAGCGCTGAGGATGGACGGATGTGTAAATTAACACGGCTGGAAGGAACACACTGTGCTGTGGGTCTGAGCACATGGGCAGCAGATTGTGAATACGTGCGCTCCCATGGCATTAACAGCGGAGGAATTAACAACTGGCAATGTCTCTTGTATTATTAAAGACCTGCTTTGCCTTCTTGTTCTGGTAGATCACAGCATTCTGAGGGGGAAGGGTTGCTAATTTCCCTTTTCTTAAATTGTGTGGGCCTGGGAGATCTTGGAGCTACTCACTGGCTCAGTATCCGAAAAGAAGTAATACTGCTTTTTTAATTGGAAGACGACGAGGGGAAAGATTGCTCTCTGAGTGCTCAAAACTACTTTTACCAACAAGCTGTAGAGCAATATAAACGTATTACATAAACAAAATTAGCTGTCCTTCCTTCAGAAGTTATTTTTAATTTTCATAGGTAAAGTCTACGGGCACCTGCTACCCGATTCTTCCTTGGGCTCTTGGTTAGGCATCCTACATAATTAAACTCTTCTGGCTCATTCTTCCCAGGAACATCTGCCATTATGAATTCATATCAGAATTTACTTTTATTACCCGATTACCAGTTTTTCTTATTATTTGCTTGGTTATTAGACATACAGAGTAAAAATCAAGAATCAAGAATGGGATGTTTGAATCCGAAGGTACTCCCCTTAAGAACACAAATCTTACTTATTTTGTAAAAGATATCTTGACACTGTTTAGGAAAATGTCGTCATTTTCCTTTCTCACTCAAATGTATTAAAGGCAACAGAAAACATTCCTGATAATGTTCAATAGAGTTCATCTTTTATTTGACACAAGCAATAGTCAGTAGCTATTAAATATCTAGAGTACCACCAAATATTAATGCTCCGCTGCTATATTTCAGAAATGTAAGAATGCAACAGAATGCTCTTATGAACGTATCACTATCTCCTCAATAGGAAGAAATGCTAGAGCTTGACGAAGCACACAGATGTTTCAAAAAGTTGATAGGATCAACGTGTGTCTTTGGGCGAATGTAGCACGTGAGCCTCAGTTTTCTTCCAGATAAAACAAAGGAGTTAAACAAGATGATCTCCAAAGTTCCTTCCAGACACAAATTCCACGATTCTAGGCAAAAAGGCAGTAAATGACCTGTAAAGAACTTGTGCAGTGGCTCCCCATGACTTCACCTTGTTTAGACATTAGATAAATGGGGATATTTATATAGTCGAAAATCAGGCAGAACATTTCTATACGACAAATGAGGAACCTATTGATATCTTTCTAATTCTTTTTCTGAACCACCCTCTAACCACATTACAGCATTTACTTTACTATAAACTTCAGATTATTATGGACAGAAGAATGAAATAAACATACCTCACAAGTCAGATTATTACTTTTTAAATTATCACTCTTTATAATGCTTATGACTAACAGTACAATAGAGACGCCAGGATCAAATAATGCTGGCTCTGTTAGCCTCAAATAAATGATGCTCAGTATCTAAGCACTTGAAAACTCTTGGCTATTTCCCAAATAACAGCTAAAATGATCCATTATCTACCTATGTACATGTGTATATATGTGCATTTATATACACACACACACACACACACACACACACATATACACACATACATATACAGTGTGCACATTTTCTAATTATCACAATACAAGTACGGAGACTATTCTGAAAATTGTTTTGTGCCAACTTCACAGCCAATGATTATTTTATTTCCTCATGGACAGCGAGATAAGTAAAAAAGTCAATAATCTGCTTGGTTTTGTCAATGTTTTCAGAAGGTGTGATATATATCCCACTGGTGGTTCAAACCAATTTTAGGTGATATATGGGCATTTAAGGTCTTTTAAACACATATTTGTTTATTTTTAAAAATTTTTTTTTAACGTTTATTTATTTTTGAGACAGAGAGAGACAGAGCATGAATGGGGGAGGGTCAGAGAGAGGGAGACACAGAATCCGAAACAGGCTCCAGGCTCTGAGCTGTCAGCACAGAGCCCAACGCGGGGCTCGAACCCACTGATCGCGAGATCATGACCTGAGCCGAAGTCGGCCACTTAACCGACTGAGCCACCCAGGCGCCCCCATATTTGTTTATTTTGATGTGTTTTAGAAGGGTGCCTGGTGGCTCAGTTGGTTAAGTGTCTGACTTCGGCTCAGGTCTTGATCTCATGGTTCATGGGTTTGAGCCCCGCATTGGGCTCTGTGCTGACAGCTCGGAGCCTGGATCCTGCTTTAGATTCTGTACCTCCCTGTCTTTCTGGCCATCCCCTGCTTGCACTCTGTCTCTCTTTCTCAAAAATAAATAAGACATTAAAAAAAATTAAAACAATGTTTTAAACACATATTTGTTTATTTTAATGTGTTTTAGAAAAAAGAATTAATGTTGCAAGCCTCTGACTTTATGGAGATTATTGTTTTGGATAAGGGTAAAGCAAAAAAGTGGGTTACTTTAAAAAAATATATTAAGTAATTAGAAAACGTAGTACCTGGGCATAGCAAACATGCTTTAAAAATGATAGGAGAATGAATCAAATTTGACAAACTTGATAAATATTAATGAATGATGAATTCATTCATTCTGATGAATATTATGCTGAGTTTGTGAAAATTAAAAGGCATATATCTCTACAGTGTCTTGTAACACATTTCTTTTCTTGGGCCTATCAAAGAACTAACTTCTGGGGGTAACATCCTCCTAATTCATCAGAAATATCATCGTGACTTTTTTCTCTGTTCATTTATTTAATTTTGAGAGAAAGAGTGAGAGAGAACATGCACAGGTGAGCTGGGGAGGGGCAGAGAGAGAGAGAGGGTGACAAACAATCCCAAGCAGGCTCTGATCTGTCAGTGCAGAGCCTGATGTGGGGCTTGATCCCATGAATCATGAGATCATGACCTGAACTGAAATCGAGAGTGAGAAGCCCAACCCACTGAGCTATTCTGGTGCCCCAATCATGACTTCTAATTAGGCAGGGAAAGCTATCATCCACTTTTCACTCTTAGACCTTTTTCTTGGTCCTATAATTGTTGACATTATTTTAAATGAGGTTGATTTAAAAATATAAATATGATACATGGTGTCAAGAATATAAATTGGGGCATTATGGCTCAGACATGGTGTAGCTACTGAGTAAGCTTTCCAATTTTAGTAGAGAAAACTCTGAAATTTAATACATTGTTCTTTATATAGAAACAACATATAAAGAAACGTTCCTTTCTGCTAATGGTATAAAATCATTACATTAAATAAGAATAGTTAATGAATATTTATTTTAGCCAAGGTATTACTAATGCAGAGATAAACATAAAGAAGTGAAGACAGGTTCACAAGAAACTAAACCATCCCTACATAATGCATTGTGAAAATTCTATATAAAAAAACCTTTTACAATTCTGATTTGGTCTATCAAAAAGCAACGGAATTTAGAAACTAATCCTTTTGACTTTACTGTGGCAGGAATAAGGAGTAGCAAAGGTCCATGAAGTATCTCTAATGCTAGAAGCTGTATATGTTCTTTTATATATTTTAAATCTAACAATTAAATGAAATTCAATAGACAATATAGAGAACTATGTAAAATCTTCACAGGGATCATTTTAAACGTGGCTCTCTTAGCTTGAAATATTTTGAGCTTTCTACTGAAATCCACTCATAAACAGAAAGCAAAAGTAACAATAATAATAATAATAAGGCCTGGGAGGAATGAATTATGTCCAAAGGGAGCACTGGTTTGCAGGACCCCTCCTCTCCCCGCACACCCACCAGATCAAATATGTCTGTAAGGTCAAAGGCTCAGTAATGCAAGTGCTCAAAACAGCAGGTTCTTTACTTCTTATACACTAAGCTGCTTCAAAATATTTACACAAGACAAAGAGGAACACCTTGAAGATGAACTTCTCTGAATGAGAATGGGGCAAATTCAAAGCAATGTTGGGCCTTCGAGTTATGCAGGAATGTGAGACTCACAAGAGAGGTCCGGGACAGTCCCTAATCCTCCCTGTGGAAGCTGGGGGGACTTGGATGGGCAGTGGCAGCAACAGGCTGGAGACGGGGCTTTGGAGTAACTTTCCTCAAAGTACATTCAGCAGAGATCTTTTCTTGCCTAGCGGCAATCTGTGAACACCCGTCTTGCAGGAGTAGAGGACATTTTTATAGAAAGTATTGGGCAAAAGGTATTCGCCAGGCATGGGACATTGGAAGCTAGCACCCGCTTCTTGAATTCCCGTGTTAAATGGATTTGTATAGCTACAGGTGGAAAGTGTCTGAAGCTAAAAGACTCAACTGGGAGAAAATGCGGCCGGGGCAGCTCCATGACTGGTAGAAAGGCATTGACTCATGAAATGACAGATATGCCATACTCCAGGGAGTGATAAATAAAAACATGTGTCAAATAATCTAGGTCACAACTAAGAAAGACACTCTCACAGCCTTTCCTAGATAAGGGTCTCAACAATACTTTTCTATGGAAAGATCGGTAGTAAAAAAAAACCCTTCTACTCACACATGTAGTGCCTTACATATGCACTCATACTTCATTATTCAAATGTAATTTGTCCCTGAGCCCATGATGGGTGCATTGCAGGAGGCTATATATTTCATTCATGTCTTTTTTTAAGAAAAAAATCATTTCAGTTCAACTTTTTAATACGAGCATTTTCAAAAGCTTGCAAATGTGGAGAGAACAGTATAATGGACCTCTAGGTATCCATCACCCAGCTTCAACAATAAATTCTAATGAAAACAGTTTTTAAGGGGAAAATTAATGTTCCGCAGCTCATTCAAAACTACCAACCAATTATCCCAAATATTACTAACATACTCTTAGAGCTCTATATAACAATCCTCTAAGGATTTCTGGCTATTAATTAACTACAAAAGACATTTTTTGGGATTACAAAAACACTATTATTCTATTCTGAAGGAACATTGTAAAGCTTTCCAGAAACAACTATAGTACCCATACTAGAGGCAGGCAGGTAACAGATTGAGGTATTTGATACTTTCATGTTCCCAATATTTTTTTTCAAATGTAAGAGCTTTTCTAGCTTCTTAGGCTCATCATCTCTCCTTAGAAACTCTCCTGCTTTCTTAGATGTTTTCAGCCGATAACATGAAGGCAAAAATGCTCGACACGTTTAACAACATGAGGGCAAGATGTTCCCCTCTAGGGGGGAGATCTGAGCTGGGACCACCGTGTTCTCTACATCCTGTTGCCCTTTTTGATGATACAAGAATGTGGACTAATCATAGCCAAGTTTTTGGTTCAGAGAGGAAATTCTGGGTAAAAATATTGGCGAGTTGTTATAACAAATATTTGGCCGGTGGTAGTTCAGATGGCAAGGTATACTTAATTATGTACACTTTAAGGTTAGCATCTTAATAAAGTATACAGAACTCAATGTTGCTACAATGTTTATCAAATTACTTCATTGTTTTAGTCACAAGCATAAAGCCCTCCTCCAAGTAATGTGAAGAAGCTCCTATACCGAGTAGACCTCCAAACGCTTGTAGTCGTCAGCTGTCTGCTCAGATTTGATAAGCAACAAAAATAACTCCAAAACTGGTAGTTTCCACAGATCATTATTATAGTTCAGGAGTATGGGCTGAATAGTGCCGCCCCGCCCCCCCCCCTCTGCCCACCTTTATATGTTGGAGTCTTAACCTCAGAATGTAACTGGATTTGGACATAGGGCCTTTATGGAGGTAATTACATTAAAATGGGGTTTTGGGGGTGGGTCCTAATTCAACATGACCATTTTATATACTTACGAGCAGAAATTAGGACACAGACAACATAGACAAAGAGAAGACCAAGGGAGGACATAGGGACAGGTGGCCATCTACAAGCCAAGAGATGCCTCATAAGAGACCAAATCTACCAACACCTTGATCTTGGGCTTGTAGCTTCCGGAATTGCCGGCAAGTAAATATCTGTTGTCTAGGTCACCCAGCTGGTGCTACTTAGCTATCGCAACCCTAGCAAAGTAATACCGTCAGTATTGAGGTTGCCTAATCCAAGCTACAGAGTGGCCTTTAGCTACACCCGGGGAATCTGGGGCTAGAGTGAGCAGAAAATTTGTTCAAAGGGCTGGCCGGGCACGTGTGATTCAATCTAACCCTTTTCGACAAAGTTTAATGACAATCAGGTGATAGCTCAGTATATGGACTCAGCGTTATTTACCTCAGTTATTTGTCAGGGTATAATAGGTCAGCTTGCTGAAAAGTTAATCAGATACTACACACAGATTATGTAGAAGATAGCACGTGACATACCTCTGCACTGGGGGTTGGGCTTTCTATTTCCTCCAAACTGTAGACAGCACGACTCATAACATTTCACTTTTCAGATGTGTAATGAATATAGTAGATGACACACGTAGAAATGGGACAGTGTAAACATGATAACTTTAGGAATTTATGACAATATTTAAAATTTTTCAAAAATCAGTAGATATATAATGTTGAAAACAGTAAGCAGTACTAAGAAATCCTTGTTGGTACATAGTAATACCGAGGACTTTTCGGGTGCAGTGGACTTTCACCCGAATTTACAAGGAAACATTAATTTACAAGGAAACATTAAATTAACAACAGTATTTACCAATATTCTCCTCAAAGTGCTTTTCAAACACTAAATAATGACCCAATTAAGCCACTGCAAGATAAGCTGTTATTACTCTAGATTTAGTGAAAAGGACTAATAATTACTATTTTAACAGTTTCTGTGAACAAAGACTCGATGTTTACTGAACACAACTCTGAGAACGCCCCATCGGTTTAGTGAGTAGAGAACAGAAAAACAAAAGGTTGGTTAGTTAAGTGAATTCAGGGAAAGACAGAGTTGATTAAGAACGAAGAACCATGACCTGTGAAAACAGCAAATTTAATATGCAAAGCGGTGACCAAAATTGGCAGGAGGCTATTTATGAATACTGCCAATATTCAATGTGGCATACTGACAATGGAGAATCTGTGGTCATGCCCTCAACAACATAATTCATCACACTAGTGCTTGGGGCAGCCATGTCCAAGCAATTTATCATCATCATATCACTCGTCTGAGTAAGAGAGGGGGAGAACTTTGATTGTTAACCTCTAGGGAGAATGGATTTATAGCCAACATCCCTAGGAGCACCGCATGGCTCTGCCCAAAGCAAAACTCTCCCTGATTCACTTCTGCTTAACTCAGAGTAAAAGTGCGAACACACTGCCTCCAGGACAGTGAGAGCAAAACCCAGGTCTGATGCTTTTAGCGCAAAAGTAAGATACCCAGGAAACCATACTTAAATATTCATCGAAGCTGCCTTAAAAAACGCTTATGGATGAGGCATTTCCAATGTCCTGTGGTGACAAAATCATTTTTGAAATGCATCCGTGGATACCGACACTTGGGAAGAATTATCTCTTAACATTGAACCCATGAACATTTCTCTGTGTTGGAAAACTTGGAAGTGAGCTGACAATTAAAAAAAATAATATGTATATGTATGTGTGTGTGTGTGTGTGTGTGTGTGTAGTGTTTTTCAAAATAAAAATGAGAGCCTTAATTCCTCTGGACATTGAGCCTTTATGTACTTTATACTTTAACAATAGCTGCCCTTACAGGGTATGATTGAACACCTAAATGCCATTTTGCCCCCTTTGATTAAAATCTCGAAGCTGAGTTGAGCGTTATGGAAACAAGCGTTTCCACATGGAAACAAGCTGAGTTGAGCGTTATGGTAAACTGCTGTTTACCAACAGTAAGGGGAACATGAGTCACAACAGCAAGACTTCCAGGGTGCCTTCTCTCTTAGGCTCCCACTGTATCTGGTAAACTGGAAATCAGTAATTCCTGGAGGCACATGGATCAGACCTTACCCGAGGACATTAGTCAGGATAGGCAAGGTTACGCTGTGGTAACAAACACACCTCCAAATCTTGAGGCCTAAACACAACAAAAGCTTATTTCTAGCTCTCTCTATGGCTAACAGAGGTTGACGGGGGGCTCTGCTCACTGCCCTCATTTCATGAGCCAAGCTGACAGAACAGCCACTATCTAGAAAATTGGTGGTCACTCCGGCAGAGGGAAAGAAAGTGTGACAGACTTCTCGCTGGCTCTTAAAGCATCTACCTGGAAGTGACATTTCCCTCCACTCACATTGCATTGGCCAAAGCAAGTCACATGGCCATACCTCACTGGAAGGGGACAGAGAAATGGATAACACTCAACGACTGCCATGAGGCAGAGGCATCTGTATTCAGGCAGATACTGCCTTCGTGAACAGACAGAACCACAGAGCCAGCTTATGCCAGGTGGCCAGGTGGGAGCAGGTATTTTATTTTTCTCCATCTTCTTTATTTTATTTATTTATTTATTTGTTTGTTTGTTTGTTTGTTTATTTATTATTTTGAAGTGAGAGAGGATGTCTATGAATGAGAGGCTTTTTTTTTTTTTTAATGAAAGTGTTTTTAGAAAAACATGGATTACTGAAAATACACCCTAAAGAGCAGCTAAAGAAAAGAGAAGCACGAGGCCACATTTGGTGTGTGAAAAACATGTACAACAACCATCTTCGGTCCTTCTATTAACAGTGAAGTTCATAGGGCTATGAGCAGGACACCACTGAATCAGGAATTAATTTTCCCATTGTCACTGTATGGCTCACTGGGGTATTTAAGACATTTGAGGAGAAAGACTCCTGATACAGTAATGCTATAGAACATATGGAAGTAAGGGTAGGCCTTTTCCAAGGCCAGTAGCTCCACCTATGTTACACCCCTCATTCTTTTCTCTTCAACCTCTAAAATCTTTACACAGGGGCTCTCTACCAACTATAATCCCAGCCAGGGCACTGAGGATGCAACCATAGATTTCTCAAAACTCTAAATATTCCATCCCAGGGCGCTTGGGTGGTTTGATCGGTTAAACAGCCGACTTGATTTCAGCACAGGTCACGATCTCACGGTTCATGGGTTCAAGCCCCTCGTCAAGCTCTGTGCTGAGTGCAGAGTCTGCTTGAGATTCTCTCTCGGTGTGCCCCTCACCCGCAAAGTTACATAAATAAACTTGAAAATAAACAAATGTTCTTTTCTCTGTTTCTATCTGGGTCAACGTTTAACTACTCACATTTCAACTGTATTAAGTTGCACTGTTTCAGAAATTCTTTTCATTTCCGCCATATTCAAACTATTTTCTGGGGAAACTTGTCCAGTGAAACCTATCTTTCCCTTAAGTCACCCCCAGAATACACGCTGTGCTGGCCATTCTCCTTTGCTGGCTGCTACTCCACTAACCATTAAGCATTGGGCTCTTCGATACTGGGTCTAAGATCCTCTTCCCTTCTCTACCTTTATTCTCTCCCTGGATCCTGTGACACATTTCCAATGATTCCCCAATAATTATCTGTGGCCCAGATCTCCCCTGTGAGCTACAGCATAATATACCCACCAGCCTATATGACATTTCCCCTTAGACAGCTGATAGACCCTGTAGGAGGCAGATACTACAATGACACCCAACAACCCCACCCCTCTTAGTATTCGCACCCCTGTGTTGTCCCCGCCACCCCCACCCCTGACACTGCACCAGAGTTGATCTGTGTGATCAACAGCACACAGCAGAAGTGATGGTATGCTACTTCTGAGATCAGGTTCTAAAAGAAGACTGGCTTCCATCTTAGGTTCTCTTTCCCTCTTTGAACGTTTGCCCTGGGGGAAGCCACATCATGAGTAGCCCTATGGAGAGGTCCATGTGGCAAGGAACTGAACTCTCTGGCCAACAGCCAACTGAAATCTGTCAACAGCCATGGAAGAAGCTAAGAAGCATATCTCACAGCTCCAGTCAAACCTTGACATGACCACAGCCCTGGCTGAAAGATTGACTGGAACGTTATGAAAGACCCTGAGCCGGAACCTCCCCAACTGTGCTGTGTGCAAATTTCCGACCCACAGAACCTGAGGCAATGAATGTCTGTTGTTTTGCTCTGCTAAATTTTAGGGTAATTTTTTAGATGTAGTAATAGGTAACTAATCCACACACCACAGATTTAATATGTACCAAATGGAACTTTCCATCTCCCCTCCCCCAATTCCCAATTTGTTCTTTCTCTAGCCTTCTCCTTATTAATTAACATCCACATCTGCCCAGTTTCTGAGCCAGCATCTTGAGACTCATCCTTCGTTTCTCCTTATCTTTCGCTATCATATCCCATTCATCAGCAAGCTCTACAGAATCAAAATCCAAAGCATTTATCACATCCATTCTTACAACAAATGGATCAAGGGCCCACTTTGCACAAGGCACAGCATCAGGTGCTAGAGAAACAGCCATAAATAAAACATGCACACCCTGCCCTCAAGTGGTTGACATTCTTATAGGAAGGAGTAAATAATTTATAAACAAAATGTGTAATATGTCATATGGGAATAAGTTGTATGCGGGAAAACTAAAGGGAACAGGAGGATGGGAATGCCAGGGTGTTCGAGGGGTGTTAGCATGTGATTTTAAATATGCTTGTCAGGGGGCAGCTGGGTGGCTCAGTTGGTTAAGCGTCCAACTCTTGATTTCGGTTCAGGTCATGATCTCGAAATTCATGAGATCAAGCCCCGTGTGGGGCTCTGCACTGACAGCATGAAGACTGCTTGGGATTCTCTCTCTCCCTCTGTTTCTCCTCCTCCTCCTCCTCCTCCTCCTCCTCCTCCCTCTCTCTCTCAAAATCAATAAATACTCTTACTGCCACCCCAGCCTGAGCTACCTCTGCCTTTCACTTGGGCTGCATCATAGCCACCTTCACATCACTCCCCTGCCCACAACCCTTCAGTGGCTTCCCGTTGCTGTGAGATGAACATCTAGAGACCTTACCAGGCTGCACAAAGCCCTGCATGACCTGGTCCCACCCTGTCTCTCCGACTTCATCTTGAACCAATCACCATCACAAAGACGTTCTGGTCATTTCCAGAACATGCCAAGTCCTTTCATGGCTCCTTTGCCCAAGCAGGTCCCACTGCAAGGAAGGAACTTCACTAGGTCCTTCGCATCCTTCCAAACCAGCAGGCCTTGGTGAGGACTCCTTTTCACCACCACATCTAAAGTGCCCCACCCACCTCTCTGCTCCATTTTCCTTTATCACAGCCCTCTGTTCACAACTTGTAGCTGTTGGTTAATTGTTTGTTAGTTCCTTCTTTGTTTGCTCAGGTCTCCCTGCCTCTAACCAGAATATATACCCCTGGAGGCTAGAATCCTCATCTGTCCTGTTCTGTATTGCAGCAGCCCCAGTACGTGTCCAGCTACACAACGCACATTTATTGAATGAATAAACCAACCCTTCCTGACCGCCCTGTAATTCCAACACCCAGTGTGACCAAAAATATCATTAAGTGGCAAAAGCAGAATATTATTTTCACAAATCTATAGGTTTTTCGATCTAGCAGAGACCTAGAGATCAATTACTTTCATGTGCCTAGAAAAGATAAGTAACTTGTGCAAAGTCACAGAGCTGGAATCGGAAATAGAATGAGATTCCACTCACGGGTCCTGAGTACGTTAAACCAGCAACTTGTCTTATAGCCCCCTCTACCCGTGTATCTTTAGTTCCTGTTGGACAGGGGGCATACTTGTGAAAAACAAAGTACACGGGGGCTCAGTGGTAGGAGCACAGGTTTTGAGTTAGAAAGACATGGGTTTTCCCCCCCTAAACTTTCCAGCAGTGTGGCCTCACCCCTATGCCTTAACTTCCTCTTCAGTATCACGAGAACACCTCAAGGAGCAGTGTAAAGTGTGAACTTCTAGGGCACAGAGCTCGAAGAAGACCCCTGGTGATTAGCTTTCACTAATGTTGAAAAAGATAGGCGTGGGCATTCCTCTTCCGATTCTAAGATCCAGGAATGGGAATAAAATGCATTTTGCATGCATTTGCATTTTGCAATAAAAATGCATGCCCCAATCTATACTACATTCATTTTTGTAACTTCCATAAGAATAAAGCAACATCCAGCCTCCACACATGGAAAACCTAATTTCATAGAGCAGCGCGCTGTGAATTTTGTGTTCCAATTCTCCTGTTTTCTGAAATTAAGTTGCTGCCTTGCTCTCCACGGCAAGTTGTCGGATCCCTTTTTCTTTGCAGCGTGCTGAGATTTCTTTTTAAAAAGGGGTTCATTATTTCCGGAATTACATCAGGCCTTTAGGATAACTGCTGAACACCCCTGCTGTCTATGCAAAACAAGACGCAACTGGCCAAGTCGGTGTCAGAAGTGTTAGCTCGCTTCTCTCACTGACGCTCATTCTATTTGACAATGACTGCGAAGGTCCTTTAGGATAGGAGCAAACGCTTGTCGTTTTCCTCCAGTGTGGCAGTGATTTGAGGGCGAATGGACACGTTTTTACACAAGGCGGAAGCTCTCCTCTGTAAATGTGTCCCCCTCGGAGGTTCGGAGGTGTCCCTGCAACCCGAGGCGCCTCCACAAATATCACAACGTTGCGCCTGTAAACACCGCGCTCTTATCTGTAGGGGAGGCGCACCCATGTGTGTTTGGAATATCTTTACAACAGAAGAACCATGAGACGGTAAAATAAAGGGCAAGGCTGAGGCTCAAGGCTTAGAGGTATGATTTCAAAGCTCAGGAAAGGAGAACCAGCATGTTAGAGAAGCCCCCACCCCTCCCCACCCCCACCCCCCCAGCCCAACGGCCCGACGACAACTCCTGCAGCATTTCTGTCCAGCAACACTGGGCTGGAGCCACGCGGGGCCCCCCGGGGCCTCGCTCCTCCTGGGACTCTCGGCTTCGGGTTTCAAGCCAGGCTTCGCTGCACTTTAGACTTTGGGGTAACCAACCACCCACTTCCAACACAGACCAGCCTCCTAGGCCTCGCGCAGCCTCACGATCCGCGCGTCTTTGCAGCGCATCTGGAGAAAGGCAGCAGCTCGCCAAAGCGCAGATTGCTTTCAACCTCTCTCCCCCAGGGGGACCATCGCCGGGGCTCCCCGCAGGGATGAACACGAAAGGCTCCCCTGCTCACCCCACCCTTCCTACCCGGCTCACAGCCCCCACGCCCCCGCCCCGGCTCCCGCGCACCTTCCCTCCGCTCGCTGCGCGCCGCCTTCGCCCCCGGGACCCTCGGCGGGGCCAGCGTGCAGGGCCTTTAAGGTCTCCCCACTCCCCTCCCGCTTCACGCTCGGGGCTAGTCTTCTCCCCGCCCCCAGGTCCCAGGGCAGGGTTCCGCGGGTTCCGGCCACGCCCCACTCGGCCCTAGGGCACGCCCTGTGGCTCTTGCCACGCCCTACCCGGCCCTAGGTCACGCCCCGCGGGCCCAGGACCCGCCCCGCCCGCCGCCCGTCCAAGTCCAGGGTCACTCCTGTCGGCTGCCTGTCCTAACCTTGAAGCGGGCAGTAGGCTGGTAGCTGCAGGATCCGTTCAGCTGCCGCACTGGAAGCCTACTTTCTCTGCGTGAGAGTCTATTGTAGATACCCCCCCCCCAAATATCCTGGAAGGAGGGGTTTCTTGTCTCCCTCGAGTTCAGCTGAGTCGAAAGAATTAGGGGCTAGATCCCCCAAAGGGAAAGGAAGCAGCTGCATTTTCCCCAGACCCCAGGTCTCTGTAGAAAAGCCTGGAACATGGAGGCTTTAGTAGCTATTGTAGCTTCCTCCAAGGATAACGGATCAGAGGGGCTGCACTGGCAGTTTGGTATCTTGAACAGGATTTGGATAATCATTCCGAACGCAAAACGACTTTGGGTTGATTTGTCCATTGTTTCATGTCCCTGGACCTGAGGTTTCTCATCCTTACCAGCAGAGTCTGGACGCTTGAAGTGGCCCTACGCTTCAGTGTCAACTGGCTTAGGGAAAGTGAGTGCACCTGTCGACCAAACCTAGTGCTGGGAACAGTCGCGGCGATACAGGACGATACCCTTAGGTATTACACTGTATTCAATTAATTTTATCCTGAATTCTGGGGAAAAGAGGATGAGTACTCAGATGGCAAGAATCTCCAGGTGTCGTTTGGAAGGAAGGTAAACATTTAATAATTAACGATAATAATGATGATGATGATACTTCCTGAAGCCAATTCTCCTCCTCTAGGTACTGTGTGTAGGTTATCTTGCTTAATTTTTTAGAACAGCCTACATGTGGTGGAATCGTTTTCTCTTCCAATTACGGATAAGAAAACAGATCCCGAAAGAGAAGTCCCTTGTCCCAGGCCAGGGCTAGAACGTGCTTTGGTCGATGTCACTACACCACACCTTCCTGGTAGAGAACAGGGCACTTTGGTAAGACGCTAGGTACTAAACTGATATATTTCAGTCAGAAAAAGAAGAGAAAAGGAAATGAAGGTGTGTGTGTGTGTGTGTGTGTGTGTGTGTCTCTGTTTTAAGGAGGGTAAAACTATAAGTTGGTTGGTAAGGGACAGGCAGGGGGACAAGACTGAAGGAGAGCAATGTTCCTTAAGGAGGTGGCTGCTTAAATCCTAGGAACAGGGAAGGGAATAAAAATAGGGCCCAAGAGTGAGAGAGATAAGAATAAATGTAGAGGTTAAGAACTCCAGAGGAAAGAGTATTGAGAGAGTTCAATATCACTAGGGATGACTGGGGCTCACACGGAGATTGTATAGTGAATAGATGGATGGAGGGAAGCTTCTAGAGAGATTTCAGTGCTGGCTACCCCTTTGATTGCCCATGCTGCAACCATGAAGCCATATAAATGTGTACCTGACAATGGCTGTTAAAGAGAGGACTAAAAGTCCATCATTTATAATGCTTTGCATCTTACTAGTCTATGCTGCCAGAAGTGAAATTATACACAAGATTCATGTTAAAAAATGACGTCAGCTTTTCTCTATGGAAGTTGCTAAATCCTCCACCGCCCACATTGCACCCATTGTACAAGGTTTGTGACGGATTTCACATGCAGGCTCTCACTTGTATGGCTTTACTCCCTAAAGACGGTGTTAAAGAGAAAGTAGTGTAGATTTTATTTCTCTTTGAAAGAAATCGCTTCAAGGAAGCTTCCAATTAATACGTAGAAGTCTTATATTGGGAATTTTATCCAACTATTGTGAACACATCTGTTCGAACAAAGGGAGAGAAATCCACAGCAATCCAGTGTGCAACAGTGAAAAACGTTGATGTCATCCAGTATTTGAGTATATACTGTACGATTCCATTTCACATCATAGGTGATTTAAGCAGTACTGTTGGTGAAGCAGCAAATGCTGTCTTACTGAAAAATAATTAAAATTGTCCCGTGCTGGCCCCCCAAATCCGCTAGCCTTGAGGACAGGCAGGCAAGAATGGATGAAAGGGGTCCTGTATGGTGTTATGCTGTCCAAAATGATAATGTTATCAAGCCGTGTGCCCAACTTCATTTTTCAGCCTTTCCTCCTGGAAAAGCTTAACTTGGAGATAGTTTTTGAAACCTAGAACATCAATGTACTGCCATAGCCTGTGATGAAATAGCTGAGTTAAAAATCATATTATTAAGGAACCAAAGGTTTCCAAATCAATCTGTCAGAGAAGGGTTTAGTTCAAACGTGCTCTCATATCCACAGTACCTGCTTTTCATTTTCATGGTATCTTTGAAGTTTGGTAGTACTTGTACTCAGAAACCCTAAATTGGCAGAGAGAATGAAATCAAAACCAACCATCCAAACCCCTCGCTGGTTGGATTAAACTTCTGGAAAGCACTCAGGTTTTCGTCACCTTAGTTAGTTGTTTTAAATATTTACACAAAAATTGTCCAAAGGGAAAAAGAAAAAAAAACCCAAAGAGGTAAATATAAAGTAAGCCAGATAATTATCGGATGAGCAGCAGAAAAAAAAAGCACAGCCAATGATATCAGTTTGTAAATGGTGTGGCTGTCGGGTTTTAACTGTTAATTGGAAGTTCAAGTTGACAGTGCTACAGAGATTTTCTTGGTTTAATTTTTAGTCATGGTGTGATAAACTAGTCCCATCATTTCCAGGAGATCTATTAGATACCAATGTCACAAGAGGGCTAGGACAGAACTTTCATCACACATTTTTCTATCAAATTCCTATTCTTTATACCTCCCAGAGAACACAAGTAATTACTCAGTATATTTTGGCACTTCATTTAGAGGCGAAGGAAGAATGAAATCAAAACTTTTCTAGTTCTTAAAGAGCTAAATTGAAAACACATAATCCCCCAATTCCAGAGACTTTTTAATGGAGACTCTCCCTTTACAAATCAGCCTTTACAACCTTTTGTAGAAGCCAATGATAAGTTGGTCTTTGGAACTGTTACGACTTTACAGCCACTGTGAAACACAGTAGAACAGTTCCTCAAAAAATTAAGCATGGAATTAACAAACGATCCAGCAACTCCACGTCTGGGTGTATATCCAAAAAAGGTGAAAGCAAGGACGTGAACAGTATTTGCACACCCATGCTGGTAACACTATTATTCACAATAGTCAAAAGGTGGCGATTCGACCCAAGTGTCCATTGGTGGATGAATGCATAAACAAAATGTGCTCTGTGCATCCAGTGGAACGTTGAAGACGTTATGCTACGTGAAATAAGTCAGACGCTAAAGGACAAATATTGGTTGCTTTCACTTCCAGCGGTCAAATTCATGAAGACAGAATGTAGAATGGTGGTTCTCCGAGGCTGGAGGGAGGGGCAAGGAGGAGTTCGTGTTTAATGGGTACAGAGTTTCGGTTTGGGAAGCTGAAAAAAATGGAGGTGGAGCGTGGTGACAGTAGACCAACAGTGTGAGCCTACTTAATGCTGTTGAACCGCACACTTAAAGATGTTAAATTTCACGTTGTGAGTATTTTCCCATAATAAAAAATTTTGACCCTGAGACAGCTGTTTGTAAGTAACTTGTAAAAAGATGACATGAATTTAGAACACCTGTTACTCTCACTAGATTTGCTACTATAAATAAAAGGTCATAAGGTTCAATTTTATCGTCATTAATTTCAAAAAAATCATTTATTTATTTATTTATTTATTTAGAGACACACACAGAGCGTCAGTAGGGGAGGGCAGGGAGAGAGGGAGACACAGAATCCGAAGCAGGCTCCAGGCTCTGAGCTGTCAGCACAGAGCCTGACACAGGCCTCGAACTTACAAACCATGAGACCATGACCTAAGCCGAAGTCGATGCTTAACTGACTGGGCCACCGAGGTACCCCCCCCCAAAAAAAAAACCCTTTTAAATTGAATTTCCTTTTGTTTTTTTTTTCCTCTTACCTAACAATTTCTTTTGGTGTTTATGACAGACTCAATTTTATTCAGTGGCTAGGTGCTCACTAAAGTCATGTCCTCCTTCTCCTGGGCAGGTAGCTATACTACATTTCCCAGCCTCCTTTGCGGTTAGGGGAGGTCTTGCCACTGGGTGCCAGCCAATGGGATGTAGTGGAAGTGGCAACCAGAAGCAGCCCCTGGAAAAAACCCCCACCCACCCGGCATCCTCCATTTTTTCTCCAGTGAAAAGTGTACTAAGCCATGGAGATGTGGGGATCATTTGTTACAGAAGATAGTCGACCCTGATTAATATAGTGTTTGTCCCGGTAAGAGAATTGGGCGGTTCTGTATGCAAATTAAAAAGCCACTCTCCCTTAGCCAGCTAGTATTAATGACTAATATTAGATGGCTTCCATTATGGCTTCCCAAATCCTTGAGAGAATTATTTAAGTGTTAGAGGCATCTGTTAGCACACAATAATGTGATTATTGATCTCTAATAAATACGGTGTTGAGAGCTAAGTTGAACAGAATGAAATTAAATCCAAAAAACCCAGCAGGAAGCTATTCATTAACTGTAAGTCCAGGCATGCGTGTCTGTGAAGAATACCAAATAGTAGTTGTCTCAGTCTTGAAAAACAAAACAATGTGGACTTGAAGCAAATGTTAAAGAGATGGCTTGAATTTATGATTCAAATAATTCGACTTCTTTTCCTTTACATAAGATGAAGAATTTCTTTGTTTTCATTTCAGGATCTTTTTTGATTGTGCAATTTTTTTTTTTTTTTTTTTTTTGCTATGGAATTAGTTTAAATTGCTATTCAGAAGCTTTGTTGAAATCATGGTTTGATATATTTTGTACTATGGGAAGACAACCTTTGCAACTTTAGTCCTTGAATTCTTCTGTGTGAGTTGTTGGCCAGATTGTGTCACTTAGTAAATATTGACAGAAGTGACAATATACTGGGATGTCTGAAAACACAGTAGGGCATATAACTACCCTAAAATAACTGAAGAGAAGAGTTTGCTTCAATCTTCAGGTAGAATATGGCGGGAAATCGGGGACAAATCGCCTGTCAGAGAGTGCTGGAAGCAGCTATGCTCTCAGTGAACAGTGTGGTGGGGAGGCACCAGTGACAAGTACCTTCAGACGTAGCTCCAGAGTCTGAAAGGCCTGACTTCAGTTCCTGGCTCCTTGTCTTTCTTACTGTGCAACCTCTTAATTTCCCTTAGTTGTGGTGCCCTCTATAAAACGAAAATCCTAATACCTCTCTCTGGCAGCTTGCTGGCTGTCCTGAAGATCCGTTCTGACTTTCTTTCACCCTAATAATTCAGCAGCGTTCGTGGCCACCCTGTTTTTGTTTTTGTTTAACTTTATTTCTTTATTTTGAGAGAGACAGAGACAGTGCAAGTGGGGGAGAGGGAGAGAGAGAAAATCCCAAGCAGGCTCCACACTGCCGGTGCATGAACCGTGAGATCGTGACCTGAGCCGAAACCCCGAAGTCACCCAGCGCCCCCATGGCCACCCTGTTAGAGGTACGCTTTGCAGCCTCTCTTGTGGCTGGCCACGGCCAGGTGACTTTGCGGGTTTGATATGTGCCTTATCTGGCTGGGAGATGATGGGAGCTGTAGGGGCAATCTGACCAGAGATGGAATCTGCGTGTTGAGGATGGCAGAGATCCTGTACCTCCATAGGTTTGTATGAAGTCCCCATAAGCATTAGGGCTATGAGAGTGTCTTATCTGGAGTCTCGAGAACAATATTGGGGGGCTTTGCTAGGCAGGTGGCATAAGGAGGCTTTAAGTACAGAGAAGTCAGACACAGCAAATGGAAGAAAGGAAACAGTGTGAAAGTGTAGATGGGCCTCAGGGTACAGCCCTCTGGGGAATCCCCCATGTGAGAAGCCCAGGGTCCAACAGGTCAGAAGGGATCTGACACCCAGGCTGGACGTAAGAAAATCAAGCGTCAGAGTCACCAGTGAGGAGCCTAGGAGCAAGGGTTCAGGAGTAGTGGTCTGGCAGTATTTTTCACTGGCAATAATGTTAATAGTAACAAAAATAACACTAACAATAACAAAAATAGCAAAAACAACGTCGACATTTATGGCGGTCCGTGTGCCAGCCTCTCTATTCTCGTAGCCCTTTGTAAACACTTTTAAGATTTTATATTTACGTAATCCCCATTTTACAGATGTGGAAACTGAGGCTAACACATGTGAATTCTTTTTGCTCAAGGTCTCATAGCTGATAAAGGGCTGACCTGAGATGTCAATCTAGGACTAGCTGACCCCAAAACCCAAATGCTAAGAACTAACGACCCAGTAATCCAAGTTAAGTGCTTAGCACAGGACATAGCAAAGGGATCAAGAAATGTTAGCTGTTGTTACCTGGACAAGGGAAGGAGTCTGTGGCACACATCAGCAAAAGCAACATTAGACTGGAGCTGAAGACTGTGAGGCCAGGCTCCCCATACATATTCTGTGTGTGTGTGTGTGTGTGTGTGTGTGTGTGTGTGTGAAGTGAAGTCAGGGAGCAAAATAATTCCTAATTCCATGCTTCTTTTTCTTTAATTGTCCTAAGAAGGAACCAGATGCTCTGAGAACAGGGAAGCTGGAAAGGCAACCTAACACGTTCCTGGATTGTCACAGGATCAGATTTTTAGAGCCAGAAGAAGATCTTAAAAACAATCTAGTATCCAACTCTCTTCTCTCGGAAAGAGGCAAAGGACATTCACTGGGATTTTAAAAAGTCACCGACCGCAGAGAAATAAGCAAACTCGAAAGGGCTTTTAACTCAAACAATCTAAAGTCCCAGAGAAAGGTTTTAACTTCAGAGAAACAGAGTGAGTGAGTCAGAAAGCACTCTACAATCATGGCATATGTGTGAGATTAAGGTTAGAATGTGTTAATAGTAACAGATGTAATAGGAAAACATCTATATTTGATCTTGGCATTCTTTTTCTTAAATTCCCTTAAAATAGAGCATTTCATTATTCTGATGTTTACATGGTAATAGGATGTGAGGATGATGTGGTCGTTTTAATACAGAACTATCTTTTTTAACCTAAGGTGCATAAATGTGTGGAAGCTTTAAGAGTCCTGTTAGAATATCAGGCACATGACATTTTTAATTGATAGAGAAGAACATATTCAATAAACCTTATGGAAGTTATAAAGCCTTGTAATAAACATCTATGAACCCACCACTCAACATTACCAATACCATAGATGCCCAGTGCATACTCCTCTCTGGTCTCAATTACCCTCTGCTTTCACCCCCCCTCCCCCCACCCCAGGGGCAGCCACTCTTCTCTGGTCTCAATTACCCTCTGCTTTCACCCCCACTCCCCCCGCCCCAGGGGCAGCCACTCTTCTATACCTAGGCATCCAATATTTCAATATTTCAGGTACCTTCACCACACCATAGCCTGGATGCAGGATTCCAAAGAGTAGGGAAAGTATTACTGTTATAAATCAGGGTTGCAAACTGACAGCAAACGCCATATTTCTTAACACAGGTTTGCCAAATTTAGCTTGTCTTGAAAATTAACTAATGATACTCCTTCTCCGAGACATAGCAGATAAGGTAGAAGTGACTTATAAAAGTTCTTTCACAATAGAATTAAGCACACAGGATGCTAGTTAAATTCCACAACACATGAGTAAACTTGACTTGGCCTCAGCCTTGTAATAAAGGATTATAATTCCCCAAGGAATAATGTCCACACTAGGTATATATTGAGAAGGCTATTTTAACATTAATACTCAAAATCCTATAATGTTCAAAACATGCAAATTCTGTATTTGTGAGAAAGACGGTTCTGTACTCGGCAGATTTGGGGTGAAGAGGCTCACTCCTCTTCTTAAAGATCTGAAGCTTTTCCTGGTAACACACTGTGACGCTTCTCACAAAGACCCCCTTTTTATCGGTGTGGTGCGGGGTGAGGTCGTTATGTGGGGAGGATGCTAAGTTGATGGCAGCCATTCTGGCCTCACTGGCTTCCCTGCTAGAAGTAGGACGGGCAGATCCGGAGAGCCCGAGCTTGGACAGGCACCCAGAAGGACTCAGTTCCAAGGCAGGTCATAGGTCATGCTGGACCTTGGTCAACTCCATGGTGTCCCACGATGGGATGGGTTCCATCTCCCTTCTGCTCAGCCTCTCCCTACTAGACCCAGTCATTAAACAGAAAGAAACTTGATAACTAACTAAGAGCCCTGGGGCCAATGAAAAAAAGGGGGTTCAGTCTGTTAAGCGTCCGACTTTAGCTCAGGTCATGATCTCATAGTTTGTGGGTTCGAGCTCTGCGTCGGGCTCTGTGCTGACAGCTCGGAGCCTGAAGCCTGCTTCGGATTCTGTGTCTCCTTCTCTCTCTGCCCCTCCCCAGCTTGAGCTCTGTCTCTCTGTGTCTCTCAAAAAATAAATAAATGTAAAAAAAAATTATGTAAAAAAGCAGCTGTGTGCTATTGAGAATGTGCCATACAATTCCTCCATTTGATCAGCAGAATGGATAGAAGTCCCTTTGCCTCATCCAGGATTTGTTTCTTGCCTGCGAATTGCATGAAAACCTATTCTGGGTCTTCATTGCTCACACCTGACTTTGCAGATGTACCCACCCTGAGTCATTCCTGTGGCTCAGATTCATGATTCTAAACCAGCCTTACATGAAGGTGACTTTGTAATAGGTTGGGGATAGACAGAAAAGTAAAGAGGAAAAAAGGTGGAAAATACAGGTTTTGAAATTAATCAGGGATTTATTTAAAAGGACAAGCTACTGTTACGTCACTGATTATGGCAATAGAAAACAACATCATATTTTTTAACATGGGGCAAATTCAGTATTTTAAAATAAATCCTGTAGGAATAAAATATCACTTAGACTCCTCAGAGGTGGGATTATTACTTTCCTTCTGGCATGGGTGAAAGTCATGGGAATGTTTATTTCCCTAAATTTTTTTTGCTTGCCTTCTTTCCTCTTTCAGATAACAGGACAGTCTGACTTATCAGCATAGAAAATATTTCTGTCAGCATTCGGAGAACGTGGGGTAAGTGTAAAAGGAGAGTGGTTATGTCAGGCTGCACTTTTAACCTAAGCCTAGACACCAAGAGCTGTGCTACATTTAAAAAAAGAAAAAACTTGCTAGGCTGTCACTCTAATTAACAGTTGATAAAGTACAAACATCTTAGCACATCACATAATAGGCAGATTGTGCCCTTTGACGGGCAGCAGAAACCTCACAAGAAAATATTACATTGAGGGGGCGTGTGAGTGGCTCAGTCGGTTAAGTGTCTGACTCTTGATTTTGACTCAGGTCACCGTCTTACAGTTCGTGGGATCAAGCCCCTCGTCACGTTCTGTGCTGACAGCTTGGATTCTCTCTCTCCCTCTCTCCCTGCCCCTCCCCCTCACAGACACACAGACACACACACACACACACACACTCTCTCTCTCTCTCTCAAAATAAATAAAATCACTTAAAAAATATTTCATTGAATGTGAGGATTAAGGTGGAAAACATGACTTTAAGTGGGAAGGAGGAGATAAAACCCTCTTGCTATGGCAAGACACCTTTTCCTTCAGCTGGAAAATGGTACCGTTCAAAGTAACAGTCCACTCATGTATCATGTCTTCCTTGAATTATGGTTCTGACATGATATGCTCATCTCCCAAAATAGAGCGCCTGTCACCACCTTCGAACTATATTCAGCTCTAATGAGAGGCAACGCACAAAAGTTGCTCTTAGGTTCAGTCGAATCCCCAATCATTTGAAATGTTTGAGCACTTTAATTTTAAAATAAGAATGGTGTTTATGTATGAATTCAAAAGCCTTGACTGAAACTTCACTTTTCAGTAGAAATCAATATCTCCTGTAGTAGAAAGTAACATCCCTAGGAGCTGAATCTAAAACTCTCAGCACAAGAATACATACAAAATACAGAATTAAAAATTGGGTTTTTTTTTCCTAACTATTCCAGATACACACTTTTAACCAATGCCCTTGTTTTTTTGTTTTTTTTTTTCTATATCTCTTTTTAAAAAATTTAATTCCGGTGTAGTTAGGATACAGTGTTGTATTTGTCTCAGGTGTACAATATAGTGATTCAACACTTCCATACACCATCAGGTTGCTGATCGCAGATGTACTCCTTAGGTACTTAGGTACCTCACCTACTTCACCCATCCCCCTACCCACCTCCCCTCTGGTAACCATCAGTGTGTTCTCTCTAGTTAAGCATCTGTTTCCTGATTTGTCTCCTTTTCTCCCCGCTTTGTTCCTTTATTTTGTTTCTTAAATTCTACATATGAGTGAAACCGTACAAACAGTGTGTGATTTTGAGTAATGATTTTTCAAAACATGAAATGGGGGGATGCCCGGGAGGCTCTGTCAGTTGAGGGTCAGACTCTTGATTTCCGCTCAGGTCGTGCATGACCTCATGATTCCTCAGATCGAGCCCTGCTCAGAGCCTGCTTGGGATTCTCTCTCTCTCTCTCTCTCTCTCCCTCTCCCTCTCCCTCTGCCCCTTCCCCTCTCACGCACTCTCTCTCCCAAAATAAATAAATAAATAAACTTAACAAGAGAGTGACATGAACCCATTTTCCGTAAAAGAAAGGAGGCGTTCAAATGCGTCTGGCGTTCGCAGTGTTGGAGGGTCACGGTATATTATTGCATGTTGGGCATTAACTTTGTGTCGCTGGAGGCCTCCGCCATTTTGCACAGTGCCACTGTGCTCCTTATGTTTGAGTGCAGAAAGAATTCCATTTGGAAGACTTTGAAACAGGGGTGGCTATCATGGCTGGCTGCCACTGAAAATTGAAATCGTGACCTTTTTCTCTTGGTAAAGGTAGTCCGAACCAAAGGATTTCCACGAACAAAATGTCTCTGTAATGTCTCTCTCCATTTTCCCTGTTCGCTTCCATTCTGGTCTGTTTGGAGATTCTCCCACCTTGTCTGGACTCCACATCGTGCACCCTGGCCTCACTGGGAGAGGGGTAGTAGTAACTCTTAGTGTGCTGCACCTAAGTCCACCTGCCAGACACTAGCCCTCACCCCTGCCAGCCCCCTCTAGGTAACACTCATTCTCTTTCCTTCACGCCCAAACATAAATCCCTTGTTGCTGCAAGTTTCTGTTCTCTGGAGCTCCTGAGTTGGATGTGGTTGGGGGCGGGGAGGTAGGGAGCCATGCTCAAGTATTCATGAATGATAATGAGTTCATGAGTTGTCCATCTTGCTGGGACATTTGCATACTCTTATGGATCATCTGGGAAAGATACATTTTCTCGTCTTAGAAAAACCTGAAAGTTTAATAAGGTACATTGTTTTTGTTTTTTTTTTTTTAAAAAGGGTGTCCTATGGCCAACCACATTTGGAAAAACTACCCATTTATGCCCGTTATTGGAGATTCATAAGACTTTGTAGTTTTTCCAAGCCCGGGTAAGTTCTACAGTAAAGACAGCTGTTCGTTTAAACCTGGGATTTCCCCACATTTATGAACATTAGTGAAAATATCTGTCTGTGTGCATTTTTTTTTCTTAGTATAATGACTATTAATGCTCCCTGGAGAACACACTTAGAGATATACTTCATTATTACAAAGTTGTGATTTGTCTGCTGGTGTGAATTTCAGATACCGCGGTGGCACCTTGAGTAAGCATTTTGGAATTAGATTTTCTTTCAATTTCTCTCTCTTTTTAAAAAGTTTTTATTGATTTATTTGAGAGAGAGAGAAAGAGACAAAATGAGCAGGGTTGGGGCAGAGAGGGGGACAGAGGATCCAAAGTGGGCTCTGTGTTGATAGCAGGGCTCAAACTCAGGAACGGTCAGATCATGACCTGAGCCGGATGCTTAACAGACTGGATCACCCAGTCAGTTCAGTCTTTCACTTCTTCTAACATCACGCTATCCACACAGCTCTGCCTCTGAGTATTTGGCTTTCTTATCCAGTTTACTATGTGATCAGTTCCAGTTTTACGTTTATGTAGACAAATCATTCACCTGTTATTGACATCATCACTGTACTTAAAGTTCTCTTCAGCAGCCCATTTAGGAAGAGGAGTGTGTATTTAGACAAAGAAAGCGTCTATTTTCTGCCTACAGACAAAGGCCTTACCTTGTTTCCTCTTGCCAAGTTTCACCCATTTCTCTTCACGTGGAAAAGGGGGTCTGTGATGTCCAGGGTTGTTGCCTCGAGCATGTAAACACCCCCAGATCAAATCCTGCAGGACCAGCGATGGTGGCTGTACTGTAGAAAGATGAGGCAGACCACATTTTCCTGGCTGAGAGTCCCCACTGTTGGAAAGCTGGGTGGGGAGTGCCATGGTTGCTTCTGATGGGATCAAGTTGCCATTTCAAAGCTGAGCTGGTCAAACCTGCTGGCCTCCGAAACCACTTGCTTTGATTGAGGGCAGTTTCTCTGCATTGTTTGGGGACAGAACAGAAGGGCCCCATGCAGGACATCACATCTTTCTCAGTGCTTCTGACCTAGCAGTGGCAGTGCCACTTTTCACTTAGGATCTTTTTGACCAGTCCATCAGCGACCCAGTCTGGACTGTGCACCTCCTCTTGACCTTGGGGGTTAGTGTCACCTGGTGAATCTGAGCCTTCTTGGAGAGGTCATCAGGAATTTTATTCCTCTGTAAATTAGGCTGGAAAGAGGTTGGAAAGAGGAACATGAATAGAAGCATAAATGTGGGGCGCCTGGGTGGCTCAGTCAGTTAAGTGTCTGACTCTTGATTTTGGCTCAGGTCGTGATCTCACAGTTGTAAGTTCGAGCCCCACATGGGGCTCTGAGCTGAGTGTGGAGCTTGCTAGGGATTCTCTCTCCTTCTCTGTCTGGCCCTGCCCCACTCACATGCTCTCTCACTCTCTCTCTCTCTCTCAAAATAAATAACCATTAAAAAAATAAAAGCGTAAATGCTATCAGTTGAAACTAGGATGTATAATTTCTTGTGTAAAAGTAAGTAGTGTGTCCTGCTTCATAAAGAAAATAATGCTCTAATAATTTAATGAAAAAAGGTAGTTTTGTCCATCAAACCATCATTTGAGAATATACAGGGGAAGGTATTATTTTCCAAAACTAAACCAAAGCTAAAACAAATTAAAAACGCAGGAATTAGAGAAAAAAAACCACACATTAGAATCTTAATGTTTGTCCTAAAACAATGAAAAAGGTAGATCTGTGTACATTTTTTTTTTAGCTTTAACACAATTTTTAAAAAATATTGCATAGGGGCACCTGGGTGGCTCAGTCAGTTAAGCATCTGACTCTTGGTTTCGGCTCAGGTCATGATCTCACATTTTGTGACTTCGAACCCCACGTCCAGGTCTGTGCTGACAGCACTGAACCTGCTTGGGATTTCTCTCTCCTTCTCTCTCTCTGCCCCTCCCTGGCTAGCTCTCTCTCTCTCTCTCAAAAAAATAAATAAACGTAAAAAAGTTTTTAAAAAGTATTGCTCAGAGATTTCAAACATTACTCGTAAAAGCAGATTAGAGACAATGCTTAATTTCTAAAAGTGTAGCTTAAAAAATTTTTAATTTTAAATATAAATTTAAAAATGTATAGTATTTAACTAACTGAAAGTTCTGATGAACTCCACTGAGTCTCAATTTGCTCCTCTGTAAAAGAGAATGTAGACTGGGCATAGAGTAAGTTTCATAGTTTGTAATAATGTGAAAGCATTTTATAACAGAAAAAAATAAGCAGATAAAGTTACTATTATTATAATTCAATTTGTTTTTAAGGGTAAGTTCTAAGAAAGCAAGCTATTCTACTTAGAAAAACATGACAAGACAAAACAAAACACATCCCCATATCAGTACATCATCAATCCATCCAATGCCTTCTACATATAGTCTAGGTTCTTTTCCAACTGCTGTTTTTTCACTGGGTCTCAAGGTAAGTGAGATGTCACTTGAGCCCTTTAAAGGGTGAATCTTAGGGATGCCTGGGTGGCTCAGTTGGTTAAGCATTAACTCTTGATTTCAGCTCAGGTCATGATCTCACTGTTGTAAGTCCCAGGCCCAAATCGGGCTCCATATTGACAGTGAGGAGCCTAGCTGGGATTCTCTCTCCCTCTCTTTCTGCCCACCCGCCCCTCCTGCCTCTCTCTCTCTCTCTCTCTCTCTCTCAAAATAAATAAAGAAACTTAAAAAAAAATTAAAAAGTGAAAGGGGAATCTTCGTTTTCTACTACATTTTGGGTCCTTTGGACATTAGTCCCATTGGTTTTCCAAGCCAGACATTTTGGGCGCTCATGTCTCCAATGTAGATCCCAGGGGTGGGGGTGCCTGATGAGATCCTTTGCTGTTGTGGGTTGCCACTCTGGGGCCGGGGTGTTGATGAGACCATGTCTCTCTGCCTCTCCTACCCATCTGGACATGGTCTTTTTATCCTTTGTTGTGGAGAAGCAATTCATCTAGTTTTCAGATCCTTTTCAGAGCTGTAGCTATAGATTTGGTGAGTCCGTAGAAGGCCGTGAGTTCAGGATCTTCCTACACTGCTGACTTGCAGGAGTTTCCCCCTACCCCCCACTCCCACCCTGGAGCATTCTTTATAAGAACCAAGACACGGAAATAGCCTAAGTGTCCACCACCAACAGATAAATGGATAAAGAAAATGTGGTATGTATAAAATGAAATGTTACTCAGCTGCACAAAAGAAGAAAATCTTGCCATTTGCAATGACATGGATGGAATTTGAGGTCATTAAGCTCAGTGAAACAAGATAGACAAATACCACATGATCTCCCTTATATGTGGAACCAAAAAAATAAAATGAGCTCGTAAGTTTAGATTGGTGGTTGCTAGAGGCAGTGGTGTGGGGGGTGGGCAACATGGGTGAAGGTGGTCAAAAAAGCCAGATTTCCACTTCTAAAATAAATAAGTTGTGGGGATGTCATGTACAGCATGTGTACTATAATTAATAATACTCTATTGCATAATTTGAAAGTTGCTAAGAGAGTAGATCTCAAAATTTCTTATCACAGGAAAAAATTTCCTAACCATGTGTGGTTATGAGTGTTCACTCGAATTATTGTGGTGATTATTTCATACTGTATACAAATATCGAATCGTTACATAGTATGCACGAAACTAATGTGATGTTTATGTCAATTATACCTCAATTCAAGAAAAGAAAATAATAGATTTTACACTCTTGCTCTTCTCCATCCTCCCTGCATAAATTTCCTGAAATCCAGCTTCTAATTGCTCCTATTATTTCCACTTTTCCTCCTCTGTATTTTTTTTTTTAATTCTGTTCATGGGAACCAAGAGTATTCTTGGTAAACTCATCCAATACAGCGCACAACCTCACTTTCTTTGTATATTTTCTCAAGGTTACTAGATGACTGTGTTGATCATCTGGGTGCTTGTTAAAGCAAAGATTCCTGGACCCTTCTGTAGTCCTTCTGTATCAGTGTTTCTGAGTGTGGCCTCAGAATTTAAATTTCTAGAAGATTCTTGCACATACTAAAGTTTGAGAGCTACAAAGTTTTTTTTTTTAACTTACTTTTCTCAATAGTTTCTTTTGGTAAAATGGGAAGAGAAAATTTTGCAGTCCACCAAGAGCTTGTTTTCTAGATGACAGAAAACAGAACAAGTACTTAAGAGTATCCACATACATTATAAAATCAAGTCCTTGTATTTTTTTTCTAAAAATCAAGACCTGTGGTCACTTTGAAGTGAGTCTGGACACAGTCTCTTTTTTAGTATCTTGATGAATTATTCCTGAAGAAAAGAGAAGGTACAAGAGAAGGGCAAGAGGGTGAACCCTTCTTTCTTTTGAGGAGGTGAGAGCTAGATGCCCAAAGACCTGACTGTTCTGCAACCTTAGATGGATCCCTTTGTTTACCGGGAGTGGGGTCGGGGGGCAGTTTCAGGTACCTTATGTAAGGTTGAGCAAAAGAATCTCTAGTTTCCTTTGAGCGCTAACAATGTATCATTCTGGGGCACCTGGGTGGCTCAGTTAGTTAAGTGTCTGACTCGATTTCCACTCAGGTTATGGTCTCACAGTTGGTGAGATCAAGCCCTGCCTTGGGCTCTGTGCTGAGAGCATGGAGCCTACTTGGTATTCTCTCTCCTTCTCTCTGCCCCTCCCTGCCCCTCAAAATAAATGAAAAACATTAGAAAAAAATTTAAAACCCAGTATATCATTCTTCTTCTCTAGGGGAAGTATAAAGCTGAACCAAACACTAAAATGGAAATGAAGATAGAGGTTCTCTTAAACAACAAATACTGAAGATGTATGCTTATAGCCAACTTTCCTCCTTACATTTTCTTTAAAAATAAATGATGTAAAATTACCATACAGCAGTGAAAAAGAATAAAATACACATCACGTTGGTTACATCTCGGGAAATAATACTGAGTGAAAAAAAAATCAAGTTTCAGAAGAATTCAGCAATTCCATTTATATCAACTCAACACATTCAAGACTAAACTATGCATTGTTTGAAGATATCAACATATATGCCAGACTACAAAGCAAAACAAGGGGATGATAAACCAAAATTCAGAGTAGCGGTTTTCTCCAGGGAGAAGCCCCACAACATTATGGAGCGGCACATAGGCCCCCTCAAAGGGGTGGGCGTGGGGGGGGGCACTCTATTCCTTATCCTGGGTGGTGGTTTCATGGTCCTCAATTTTAGTGTAATTCATCATGCCTTATACACATGTCACAATTATTCCTTTGTAGCCAATCAGTTTTTCATGAAAACAATTAAAAACCAGTCAGGAACATATAATATTTTGATACATGGCAAATTTTGCTCCTCTATTGTGTGTGTTTCCATGCTGTTTCTTTCTTTCTTCACAGACTTTCATATTTAAGTAAATAGGCATTTCATGAGAAACATGAAACAGAACCCTGTACCTCGGGAGTTCTTAATGTAAAAACAAAACAGCATCAACAACACAAGGTAAGAGAACATCAACAAATATGTAACAGGTACCTTTGCTAAAGTAAACTAGAACTGTATAAACAGGGATTGTGTAAGGCATGCATTTCTGCAAACAGAGAAATTTGGTGCCAGGTTTCCAAGTCATCATCCTGTACCACTATTATTAGCTCCTTCCATTTGAATAGCAAAAGTTCTTTTATTCACAAATATTAAAAATTATGCCTTATTCTTCCCCATCCCCTTGGTCACAAATGCAATGATTCATTTTTTAAATATCATTATCCAGGCACTGCTCTGCAGGAACTATTCTCCAAAAGAACACCAGGTTACGTGGATGTTGAGGCTGGATTTCTTGGCCACACTGTTGAGCCCAGGAGTCTCCCACTGGTAGATCAGTGATTTTGCAGCTTTGGAAAATGTTAAATTAGTCATCAGGCACCTTTACTGCAGTTGGCCAGGCTTCCCGGCTCATAGGAGATAAAATGCCTAGTGAGGTAGGGAAAACAAAACAGCGAGGTCCAAGATTTTAGAACTTGTGAACTTTCTCCCAAGGCTAAACACCACCAACAATGACCACCCTGTTCCCCAACAGACAAACACACTCTACCTCGCTCCCTCCTTCACTAAATCCCAGCCATGATTCAGATCCTGGAGATCACACAGCTGTGTGTGTTGGGGGGTAGACAGAAGGAGAGGGCAAGGGCAAAGGAGAGAGATTGGCTTCCTTAAGCATGTCTAACTTCTCAATTCCCTGGATTATACATGAAGTAAATCATTTCGTATGTCATGTAAGTGCACAGTGCAAGAATTTTGCTTCCCTGAAATTCGGCATCTAGCAGAGGTCACAATTAAAGTTGTAGTTACAAAATAGAATTTACTCAGTTCGTTTTGAGAGACGTGCAATAAATTTTGGGATTTGTTCTCTCTGTGAATGCGATGGAAATGCATTTAAAAGGCAAAAATCAAAGTAGCTCATAGGCGTTTATCCTAGAAAATGCAAAAGAAAGCCACATCCTTTCTTGTATCTTGTTGCTATGGAAAGCTTCACAGTCTGGATATGCACCCTAAACTGTCTTCAAAAATGGAATAGACAATGCAATAAAAGTGAAACTCATTGTTGGCCGAAGCATTTAAAACAGAGGCGGCATCTGATGATAAAATTCAAAAGTTTGCTCTTCTATTAAAATGGAAAATAAGTTTTTCCATTCATAATTTTTATAAAGGCAAGGTCTCTTTTGTAGTTGTTCGAAAATAGAGTGACAAAACTGGATACAACAGGGCTAACATACATGATGCCTAAAAATGGATGTGGAGACATTCAGAGCAACTGAAGACGCATGGCTGAAAAGATGTGCACGGAATAGCGACTTGAGGAATCTCATCATTCGGTGGCTTGTTACCAGATGCACATTTGTTTACACTGAAATGAAAGCAGGGAAACAGTTAAGTGCGTAAAGAAGGAAGACAATATCTTGTAGGAGCCCAGCCTTATATACAAGTCCAATTAGAGGACCCCATCATTAACATGATCAAAAGCAGCTGACATTTCTAACACAAGTTAAGATCTGAAAATCTGGGTGGAATTGCTTATGCTTCTATTCAGACTCCCAAAGAAAGACCCTATTAAGCCCAACTAAATTGCACCAAGTGGCTTAAAGAGGTGCCTGTCCGTTTTAATTTTCCTGACACTCCTCTCTGAGGCTTGGTCTAATAGTGATTGTATAGCACTATTAGGGATGCCTCTGCTAGGAAAACACAGTTGTCAGCGACCTGCTTTATTATTTTGATGGTATGCAATAATTTCTCTCAGGGCTGGTGCTCCAGAAAAGGATATATGGGCCTGCTCTCTCAGCTCCTAATTAAGCAACGGTGAAATTTTATACTAATACCGGACTTAAAGGGAAGATTGGAAAAGCATTTATCTTCCAAACTGACCTAATTATCATTAGTGTACTATTCTAAACATAAAGAAATCAATCCATTTTAGAAATGGATTTAATAATGCAATGCACTTTGTATTATGTTTCTGAAATCTCATTCTTGTTGGGTATTTAATACTTGCTTTCCCTTTTAAAATCTACACTGGAGTGACTTTACGTGGGACTGTGACATTTTCAGGCACTTTTTTTTTTTGCATGAATTGCAAAAGTAGGTGCTATACAAATGTCATATTTCATCAGTAGCATGTTTTGATTTTGAGGTGAGGAACCACTTGGAGAAACACTGAGCGGGTATAAATTAATCTCAAGGAAATCGGGAGTTCTTTTAGAAACAGGGGACCATTTCAAAATTAGCAAGACAACCAATGTGAGAGAAGTAGCTGGGGAGTGAAATACAATGAAACAAACGCACAAACAAAATGGATTGATCACCGATCTGCCCTTTGGGGTATTTGTGTCAAATGTAGGCACAGGTCAGTGTTCTCTCTCAACACCAGCTATTTTTATTCCCGTCTTTGTTTGCCGAAATTTGGTGTTTTCCTGGCCCTGACCACTAACCTGTTGCAAATGCCCAGGGTAATCTGATTCCTTCCTATTTCTCCTGACCTCCCCGTCCTTCCCTGTACTGCTGACTTTGATTCTTATCCTAGTTGATCAACTACCATCTCAGTTCCCACTGACCTCCTGTCGTTACCCTCAGATCGTTTCTTCGGTGCCTAAGCAATGTGTTTCTAACTTTCCAAGCTACTCTGAAACAAGAACCTCCAGACGCTGACAGGGGCTCTCCATACAATAGTTAATCAGCACCTTTGCTGTAGAGTGGACCTCACAGCTGCCAAGTGGCAGAGGCAGGATTTGAACCCAGGGCCAGCAAACTGCAAGGAGTCCTCTTTCTCCCTTTTGAGGCCACAGTCTCTAGGGAAAGACCTCAAATCGGTTTGGTGGAGTTATCCGCCCAGTCCCTAAGAAAGCGAAGTGGTCTGCGTAGGGACCATCTACGGGAAATAAAGGGTCAGTCGCTAAGGATGGAATGAATTAACACATTTAGAGGTGAGGCCTGAGATACGTGAGAAGTTGGTGATGATGTCACAAGAGTCTTTTTTTTTTCTTTTAATTTTTCATGTTTATTTGTTTTCGAGAGAGTGCGCGTGGGGCAGGGGCAGAGAGAGAGAGAGAGAGAGAGAGAGACAGAATCTGAAGCAGGCTCCAGGCTCCACCCAAGGTGTCAGCACAGAGTCCGACGAGAGGCTCTAACTCGTCCAACTGTGAGATCACGACCTGAGCCAAAGTCAGACGCTTAACTGACTGAGCCACCCAGTTGCCCCGGTGTCAGATGAGCCTTATCCGGTATCTGAGTGGACAGCAGACTCTGGATCAATGAAAAGCCGAGCAGGGTTTAGGGCAGCGCTTCTCTACTGGGGGTGATTTTCATTCAGCCCTCCCCCACCTGGGACCATTTGACAATGTCTTAGAGACGTTTTTGGTTGTCACGACGCGGAGGTGGTGATACCAGCAT
Source organism: Panthera uncia (assembly GCF_023721935.1). Lineage (NCBI taxonomy): Eukaryota > Metazoa > Chordata > Mammalia > Carnivora > Felidae > Panthera > Panthera uncia. Next base: position 14,897,622 of record NC_064809.1, on the reverse strand, counting down.
CTAGGGGTTAGAGGCCAGGGTGCAGGCAAACCTGCTACAATGCACAGGACAGCACCCTCTGCCGCCGACAAAAAATGATCCGGCTCCAAATGTCAATAGCTAGAAAGCCCAGGCCAGGGTGAGCTGAAGGTATCAGAGGGGGAGAATATTGCCTCAATATGGTGCATTGCACCACACTGATCTTTCTTTGCAGGGCCACGTGTTTTCACTTCATTACGTTCAGGGGGGTTGCATTTCAATGATCTCAAAATGAATGAAGTGATTTTCAGCTTGTTCACTTCTGACGGGATGACAGCCGATTCGCTGTTCCGCTACAGACGGAAAGTCTTGGGTAATCTATCTTCGCTCGATGTCCTTTGACCCCGATGACTTTGAAGTAACGCCTCACTTACAAAGAGCACTCAGCTTTGTCTGTGATGGACGGAACACCTCCACCCTCTCCGTTGTTTTTAAAGCAGAAGTAAAACAGTGCTTCTTGGCATCCCCTCTTCTGTTTGTGTCGAATCCTATAGAACCTGGGATGCTGTTTTGGCTGGTGACAGGAGACAACTTCTCAGAACCTGGTATCACGCTCGCCAGACTTATCCTTTTCATCCTCTGTGGGTTTCCTTTCAAAACACCACAATGAAATCATTCCTTTTCCCTCCAAGATGGAATCTCAGATATAGAAGAGTATTAGCGGCTCATATATTCATCAGGCTTTTTTTTTTTTTTTGAAGATAAGGCTGCTTCTGTGTCGAATATGAAAAGGCATTTTAATGCTATCTCTCTGACTTATTCTCCCGTGCTTTTCCCTTCACACGTTCACATTATTCATAGCAACACCCGCTCTTATTTCTTTTTAAATAGTGTGGCTTTTAAGCCGGGCAGATCCTGGTGGAAATGATCAGGGAGGATTTCGCAGAAATATTGCTTCTTCGGGAGAGCATTAGCTCCCCATCCTAACAGATTGAAGGAAAGCAGTGTTTGTCCTCACTCAGCTCCACGGCGCGGAGCATGTTTGCCCCTCTTCCTTATCAAAATCCCCTCCTCTGGAGTTCTTGAAAGATGAAACAGAAATAAAGTTGCGTTTTGTTTTCCTTTTCAGCCACTGATAGCCATTCAGTGCTAAAGGATATCGGTTCTGATCTGGGGTAGAGAATGCAGCAGGGTGGAGAGGGCCTTTCTGGGCTGCCCTGCTCGTCTTCCCTCTGACACGCTGGTGCCTTCACGGAGCAAAGTCACCCGGTGGCATCTCACAGGGGGCCTCCGGGTCCTCATCCACCAGATGAGGCCCCTCTGGCCTCCTCCATCGCTCTGGCAGGTGCTTGACACGCCACAGATGAGGGCGCGGATTAGCTACAGGATTGTCAGGAAGATGAGCTAGCCCTTCAGTAAACGTTGATCAAGCCCTCACTAATAAGCAGAGTAACGAAGGTGGTGCCCAACTGTTCACGTGCGAAGGATGTGGTTTGCTCCAGGTCTACACCCGCCATCGCTGCCGTTGTAATTAAGCTCAAAAGGCCAGACGGGGTGAGAAATATTGTAAGGCCCCGAGATCAAGAGGAGGTACATCGCGCTGAAGTGAGAAAACTTTTCATTTCCGGGTGACCCCGTGAACCAAAGCTGATAGGAGGGAGCCAGACCTGTTAGCGAGGTTTTCTCCATTGTTCTTCTGCTACCAACTCCCTCCTACCCACCTCTTCCCCAAAGATTGGCTCCAGTCCAAACAGGCGAGCTCTCTCCGTAGGACATTCTCCCTTGGCTTGAGTTTTCTCTAGCAATGTCTTACCTTTCTTCCTCTATTTAGTAAGCGCCAGTTGCATACGAGGCTTCAACATTATGACATGTTGACAAAGGAAATACTTTTATTAGCTTTCATTTCATGGGTAAGAGACTTTGATTTGGATGGTCAACCATGTGCCCAGGATCACACAGGGAGGAAGTGGACGCACCAAACTCGGAAGCCCTGTGGGTTAACTTCAGACTCGGTTGTGTCTACTCGGACAGACTGGCTTTCTTCTTCCACCACCACCAGAGCAATGAACCGGTACTTGGTGGACATCTTGCTCTCAGCACCATCCTGGTCCTTATCACTATGGGGACCTGGAAATGGTATGAGCCACATCCCTACCCTCCCTGAGTGTTGAAGGTCATGCTACTTAAACAATACTGAACAGGTAATCATTTTCTTAGTAAAAAGAGCTGAGCCCTGACTCACAGTAAGGAGTCATGGAACTGGAATCAAAATTAAAATTTTAGGAAAATGTTGAGCTCTTTTCAAAAACAAAGTGCACCAGGAAGAAATTAGGGATGATTCCATTCATTTACGGACTCATACTTAACATTAAGTAAAAGCAGAACACAGGGGCTCCTGACTGGAGCCTGGCTTCCTTGCCAGTCCCGTCTCTTGAGAGAATGAGGTAGCTTTCTTCTCCACTTCCCGACATGCCTTGCAGTGGCTTCCACATTTTACTTTCTGGGATTTTGCAGTGGAGGGTGGGAGTGGCCCCGGGTTTCTGTCTCTTGCGTCTTACATATGCTTGTTTTCCTACGAGCTTAAGTGGAGTGACTTTTTTTTCCCCCGTCTTTGGTCCCTGGTTAAACCTTCATTTTGCTTAGAGAAAATTAAAGGCTCCTGTTGCTAAAAATAAGAGAGATGAATTGATAGTTAAACGTATTAAATAAAAACATTATACTTGGCTGAATGTGAGAATAGCAAAACATAAAAAGTACCATTATAATATATTCTACTTCTCTTAATTTGACACTAAGCTGCTTGCTTGCCTTTATACATAGTCAACATCGGTTCACCAGAAGGATGGTAGTTAAGAAACAAGCTGTTAAATATTAAAGCTGAATCTATGTAATTGAATGTTTTGGGTATGGCTGTGTTCTAAATATATGCTATTAAGATACCGTTCCAAAAAGATATTTAATTACTGACATCTAATCATGTTATTGCTGTTTCTTTAACCAAGCAAAAATATGAAGTGCTGGAAAGAAAACAGTTTCATTTTAAACAGAAACATTTTATTAATTTCAGCAATAAAACCGAACTCCGATCTCCAAATGAAATCATCCCATTTTTAAAGATAGCACTTCTCTGTTTGGTAAGCCTTGTGTAATGCTGAGATAGATGGTCCTACTTAACGTGTTCAAACATTCCCACAAATAATGCACGCAATAAAAGTTAATTATGCTCGTTTATTACATCAAAATAAAATCCAAACCATGGAATTCACAAAGGAGAATTTCATAGTCAACTGTGGAGCATTATTATGGATGTTTATGACCGTAACATTTTTAATACCAGAGACAATTTGGGAAGATGTTAAGGCGACAATCAGAAAATCATAATGTCTTTCACTGGTATAGTGCCTGCACAAATTCACAAACATCGCCACATTTTATCATAACAGCAGCACTATGAATTAGGCAAGGAAGATATTGTAATAATAATTTCACATATGGGGAAATCGAGGCCACAGAAATGTATGTGACTTGTAGCTCACCTAGCAAGTTCAGTGGCAAAACTGGAATTGAGACCTGAGGCTCTTAATTGCCATTCCTGGGAATTAGAAGACAAGTTAAATGTAAGTGGTTTCATAATAGTGGTTTCCATTTTTTTTTAAATTAAAGGGACATTGTTTAAAATGACATGGCTAAACTGATTTGACCAAGAATTATTTTCTCCTGGACCAAACATACTAAACGTTCTGAGTTCATGCAAATACCAAAATAGTGGCTTTTTTTCCCTGTTTTTTTTTTTATTTTTGATTTTTTTTAACTTAAAGCTATCTTTGTTAAAAGGCAATATTTCAGATTTTTTTTTTTTTTTTACTTCCGGACTCTTCTTCTCTTCCTCATTTTATTTCCTTTTACAAATAGGTCAGTTTCTACTAGGAGAATCGAAAGGCTATTTCTCTCTAGTGTCTGTGAACGCATTCAGAGAGGCAAGCCAAAAGTAAAAATGAGGCATCTTAGCCGCCAACATAATTTTCTAGGGATGCTACCTATGTTAAGCAGTGACAAGACGACTCAGTCCACGTTCATAAGGAAGGAGTCAGGAAATTTTAAATTTAATTTTTTTCAATTTGTTTTTTTTTTTTTTTTTTTTTTTGAGAGAGAGACAGCACGTGCAAGCGGGAGAGGGGCAGAGGGAGAGGAAAGGAGAGAACCTTAAGCAGGCTTCACATTGTCAGCACAGAGCCCGACTCAGGGCTCTTATCTCACGACCCTGGGATCACGACCTGAGCCAAAATCAAGGGTCGGACACTTCCCTGCCTGAGCCACCCAGTCGCCCCGGGAAATTTGAAATTTGATAATTGCATAAAAGATTGGGTACACCACTGTCATATCTCAGTTCTCAGACATTCAAAATAAGTCAGCTGACCAGCTTTATTGTTTCATAACTGGATTCGAATATCAGCCTACTCATCTAATAAGTAAGAGGGAGCCCAGCTAGACAGTTGGGCGTTCAACTGCCATGATGGGTGAATGTGTGAATTCCTCTTTCAGAATGGTTGGTCCAACCTGTCTGGAGCAAAATTCTGATTTAATCATTTTCATTTTCTAGACCAGGAGTCAGCAAACGTTTTATGTAAAGAGCCAAATAGGAAATATTTTAGGCTTGCAGGGCATATAGTCTCTGTTCCGACTATTCAACTGTGCCACTGAAACACAAAGACAGATACAACCAATATGTAAACACATGGATACGACTGTGTGCTGATGAAGTTTTATTTACAAAAACTGGGGGCCACAGGCTGTAGTTTGCTAACCCCTGATCTAGACCAGTTGGATGTCATTGTTCTGCGATTATCTATGAAACGTTATGTCAAAATGCTGATTTTGATTGTTTTCCCAACCATTTGTTTTGGCATCCATGTAGATGCAAAACTTCATTTACTATATTTTATTGTCAAATAATAACCTTAAAGTTAAATCATCTTTGCTGTTTTTTTTTTTTTCCTGAGTTTCTTTCCCACAAACATTCAATCCGATTTCTTGAACAGCTGCAGAGTAATAAGCAAAATTCTTGGCACTGGAGAAATAACTTAAAGACCCAAAAGTATCTTCTTCTGGGAGACAATAGCCTGTTAAGGTGACTGTCATATACAAAATACACCTGAGTGTGATGCAGCTAGCATGGACATTTGACAAAGGAGGGTGGGACTTCAAAAGGAGGTGTGGTTGGCAGAATAACACATCCCTGACCAAAGCAGTCTAAGTCCTGATCCCCAGAACTGGGAATATGTTACCTTACATGCAAAAGGGACTTTGCAGATACGATTAATTTAAGGCTCTTGGGATAGGGAGCTTACTTGGGATTACCAGGTGGACCCAATGTCATCAGAAAGGCCCTGAAGAGGGAAAGAGGGAGGCGGGGGGGTGGGTCTGTGAAGAAGAGGGAAGCAGAGGTCACAGTGATTTGAGGGAGAGGTCATGAGCCAGGAAATGCAGGCAGCCTCCAGATAAATGGAAAAAGCAAGGAAACCAAGTGTCCCCTGTGGCCTCCAGAAGGAACACAGTCCTACTGGTACCTTGATTTTAGGACTTCTGACCTCAGAATGGTAAGATGGTGTTTGGGTTTGTTATGCCCGGAATTCGTGATCCCCAAAGACCACCAGGGAGCCGAGTCCGATGCAAAAGCAAAAGAGCCTTTATTCGAGCTAGCTCGAGCTCAATCCCCTACCTGCACCGACGCAGCAGTGAGATACCGGGGAGAGAGAGAGAGAGATTCCAAAGGACAAAGGTTTTGTTGGGGCCTAGGGGCAGTTGGTGAGGCAATGGCTGTGGCCTCGGCCGATCCGCTGGGGAAGGGTCGGAGTCCTGTTACGCAGGTCGCCGGGCGGGTTTTGATTGGGAAGTTACTCAAGGTGGAGGACACAGAACAAGATGGAGTCGGCCGGCCTAGGTCCGCCCTTCCAGGTTGTCATAAGTCACTAAATGTATGGTAATTTGTTACAGCTGCAATGGGAAGTTAACTGGGGCAAGGGTTCATTCCTCTGACGTGGGGTCGGACACAGAAAGGATCCTGGGGCGGTGGTTCCTGCCCTGGCTTTTGAAAGATCACTTTAGTGTTCTGGAGGCAGGAGAGGGTTGGGGAAGGAAAGGCCATTCCAGGTCGAGTGAGCAGTACAAACACAGGCCTGAGGAACAAAGAGCTTGGCATGTCTGGGCTGTTGGGGGAGATTTGCCAACTGACTGGCTAATTCACCATCAAGGTTCTATGCAAGCAGCGCTAGGGAGAAAGAATGAGGTAGGATGTGTGTGGCGGAGCAGGGGATACATTTACAGACTATTGTGGTGATAAAGCAAGAATGCCTTCTCTCACATGCCCGGAAGCCCTCAATGTCACAGCTGCAAAAGGGGACCAACCCAGCACCTCTGCTCATTGTTGCTGAAATTCAGTAGCTGGAGGCTATACTGTGACCCTTCATCTTCCCAACTTGGTCCTCTCTCAAGGGCAGCTTGTAGCAGCAGGGATGGAGAGAAATGTTACGGAAAGTGTATTCTGATCTTAGGCCCAAGTTACCGAGTAAACTCTTTCGGACCAAACTACACTCTTGGAGCCCTACTTGAAAACAAAAGATAGCCAGGCGTCAGGAGAGTGTTCACACGCTGAACTATTACTTTGCTTAGAGCAGATCTCGGACACTTAAGCAGAAAAGGTGAAAAAGGGGTTAATGTTATTAATTGAGGACATTATCAGGTATTTACTAAAAAATAGCTGTATACCTGACATTGTGCTCATGTGAGATACATCCTGCCATAAAAAGGCAATCTAGGGGCGCCTGGGTGGCGCAGTCGGTTAAGCGTCCGACTTCAGCCAGGTCACGATCTCGCGGTCCGTGAGTTCGAGCCCCGCGTCAGGCTCTGGGCTGATGGCTCGGAGCCTGGAGCCTGTTTCCGATTCTGTGTCTCCCTCTCTCTCTGCCCCTCCCCCGTTCATGCTCTGTCTCTCTCTGTCCCCCCCCCAAAAAAAAAAAAAAAAAAACGTTAAAAAAAAAAAAAGGCAATCTAAAGTTTTGGTCATGTGTGTGGAGATAATTTTGTTTTCAGAAATGTATGCCTCTCTGCTCATTGGGTATTTCTGCATCCATGATAAAAAATGAGTTAAAGTCTAATTGATCATTTGGGAAATGACTTTTTGCTGATGATGCTATTTAAGAAATGAAAGTGGATTTGAATTTTTGCATTTCCAACCAGGGACCTGGTCCCAGGAAAACATTTTCAAGTGGGCACAGCTCTGATTTAGGCATATACCATGAAAATAGACGAAGCAAAATATAATTTATCAGTGTTTAGTTTGGACATAATGCTCACTTTTCCTTTTATAAAGATGGAGTTATGGTCCCCAGAGTTTAACAAAGTTCCAGGATACTGTATTTGAGTGTATACTACTTGAAGGTGAGAATCCTATTCTTCATGGTTTATCTTTCACAGTTCCTAGTACAGTATCTTATACACTGAAGATATTTGACAGTAAATGAATGAATGAAGAAATAAATTAAGAATAAATGAAGGAGGGGGAGACTGGCTGACTCAGTCGGTGGAGCATGCAACTCTTGATCCCGGGGTGGTGAGTTGGAGCCCCACGTTGGGTGTAGAGATTACTTAAAAATAAAATCTTTTTTTAAAAAAGGAGTGAGTGAATGGTATATACTAGTAGAGTTGAAATGGAGAAAAGAACATCAATGATGGTAGCATTTTAGCCCTACTGCTTATTGCCATATTATCTTTTCCAAATTGTCTTATTGGATTGGATTTCTTTTTTCCTTTTGCTTACTCCCTTCTTAGGAGACTAGCATGGTCTTTTCCAGGGATAGGTGAAAACAATATCATGAGGTTCACACCAGGTTTATAGGACTTTAAACAGGAATTCAAACCAACTCTAGCAAACCATTGAAATTCTGATCTCTTTCCCCATGCATGTCTGTGCTGTATGAGAAGATCTCATATTGCTGCACTTTTAATAAGATTCAGTCATTCTGATAAATATAAATTATTTATCACTTACTTCCCATTTTATGGCCTTGATGGTATTTAGAATTATATTACCCGGCATCATAATGCTCCCTTTTCCACTTCTTACGGTGCTGAGCCCCTCCGCTAAAGGGACAAGTTGGCAAATGCAGCATTAGAGTGACAGCCTTTCGAACAGATAGATGACGTGATTGTATAATTTAATCCTGGCCACTTACTGCATAGAAGCCTTTATGAAGGAGAGAATCACATTAGCCATTTCTCTGCTTCAAGGATATAAGCAAAGGGACATTAATCTTGTATGACTGAGGCACTGGTTTGATTACTTGGCAAGAATGCAGCACCCTTCACCAAAAGTGGAGTACACAGCATGAGCTATGTGGGTTGTTAGTCTCCCATAACAGCTTGATGGGGAGCCCTTAGATAGTTCAAATCAGAGACTGTCTGGGAAGAGGTCCCCTGGCAGATAGCTGAGCATCTAATTGCAGGGAGAGAAATATGAGTGCACGAGGAGACTAGAGATCAATGCATAGTGGCTTGCCGAGGTTATTAACTCAAACACCCTCCCAGTTGACCTCCGGAGCCCAACTCTGTTCCTGTAGGTAAACAGAAACGAACAGAAACCAGAAATAAAAGCAGAGAGAAAGTAGGGAGTTGATCTGATGATGTATGACTCTCAGAGCTAAAGCCAGATACCTGTGGGCAATGAAGAGATAGTCTACCTTAGAAGATACAAATGTAAACTGGAATTGAGATTTGGCAAGTTCTTTGAAGTTTTTCTAAAGCGAGGTAAACAGAGCCAGTGTTCAAGAAGATCGTTTTGTCAGAGATAGGAAATAGCACCTGTATGACTTAAGCAGCTGAATGTGTGGTTCAGGTGGACAGTATGGTCTCAGGAACATCAAAGACGTACGTGCTGATAGCACCAACCATAAATTAATTGGAAAGGAGATTCTGGCCAAAAGACAAGAAAAATGAAATAATCAATATGTCAAGGGGAACTTGTTTGCGGTGATGGATGTAACATCTGGTAGGTGGTGACCTCTGTGAAGAAGTCAATATTGATAGACTTAGATGGTCACTTGGGGATGTTTAAAAGGAGGATGGGGCCAGAAAACGTGCCGTCTAAATGGACAGATTGCAATGCTTTGGAGAAGTCGCTGAAATCTTAATATGAAATAGACTCCATTGATAAGCAATCTTCGGGTTTGTTTCGACTGAAAAGTGTTCATTCAAATAAGTCCTTCTTGGCACAATTAGGCTTCCTTTTCACTCCTCATGGTTTCTTTCACTTTTTCCTCTGTTCTCATAGCAAGAGAAAATTGCCAAAACTCCTCTCGTGTCTTCTAATAGTACACTTCTATTAGTATAAGCTCTGTGAGGACAGAGGTTGGGGTTGGTTTTCTTCCCCTGCCACATCTCCAGCACCTAGAAGAGTTTGGCACTGAGTATGTGCTTCATATGCTTTCAATGAGTGTCTGTAAATCCTTTTTGTTTTTCCCTTCTGCTCCTAGTTGCTCTCTGCACATTCTTCTGCTTCAGTTTGCTGCTAGAACCCTGAGCTAGCTGAGATAGAACAAATCACAGAAACTTTTCTTTGGAGTTGAAAGCATTTCAGATTTATCACTCTGCTCTCCAAACAATTTCAGTAGAAAGAACCTATTTTGTAGCAATTGGGACTGAGTCGTTACTTAGTGTTTGATTACCTTTACAATGGGGAGCTCACTTTCATTCTCAATTCTCCATTGCATTTTTGGAGCTATTTAACTGTTCCTTGTCTTATAGTTAACTAATTATGCCTTCTTACAACTTTCACATACTCAGCGTTTTGCCCAGTTCCAACAATGTAAGTCTACAGACAACCCGTTATCTAAAGAAAGGTCCTTTCCCCACCGCCCTCCAAACTATCATAGGAAGTATATGTTAGTTTGTAGACACCTCACCATAATAGCTATATATCCCTTTTTTGGCTGCATGGTAGTTTGAGGATTTCTTCTCTTAAAATGTCATGCTCAGAATATATATGGTTTGACCAGCACAGAATAGAGTAGAACTATTGTCCTCCAAGAATTGAAAAAAAAAATGTACACATGAGTAGCAGTAACAGTATTAAACAGAATTTTATTGTTGGTTCAAACAAAACTTGTACCAATGATATCTTGTGGAAACAGTTCTGATGTTATTCTTTTCACACATGCTTCCATAGACTCCATGATCCTTTTTGTCCTTGATTCTCATTCCAACCTGTTGGCATTACTTTGTTGCTTGACTGTTATCCCTTTCTGGGCATTTATTCCTTCTATGTTTTGTATAATCTGCATATTTGTAAGCATGCTTCCTAGGTTTCCATCCAAGTTAACAATGACAAGGTTGACCAGGACAGAGCCAGAGAGCAAACATTTTTGTCACTGGAAGCTTTGTTTTAAGCTTTCAGGAGCTAATCCACCTTCTCTGGGAGGATTGTATCCCTCTGTACAGTAGATCCACATTTTAGCTAGTGTTAAACTACCTTATCCCCAGGTGTGTAAAGAGATACCTTATCTTGATGAAATCGCAATAAAAGTGATATCTGTGTCTGAATAGCATGCTCTTTATCTATAATTATAGTAGACCTATCAAGTACGAAAATGCACAAATCAGATACTCACCTCTAACTGTGGAAGGGAAGGATTATAGAGAATTGGTCCACTTCTGAGCCAGGCAGGAACATAGGTGGAATCCTGAGAAATACCCCATCACTTCCTCCCTGTTCAGTTGTAAGCAGGGGTTCCTAAACTAAACGGAATTCAGAATCACCTGGATGGGGTAGCTTATTTATAAAACAGAATCCTGGGTGCTACCTCCAGATGCCCTGATTTAGTGGGCTGGCATAAGGTGGAGGAAATTGTGCTTTCACTGAGGCTCCTGAGATGGTTCTACTGTAGATGGATGGCAAGCCAAATTTGGACAGTGTCCTACTGAGTCCCTGGAGAGTGGCATTCTTGAATCTTGTTCTTTATCTCCCCCAAACCCTCCAGGAGCCCTCCCCTTGGGATGCTTGCAGATGGCATCCTTTGCTCTTGACTTTCACACTCGTTCTTTGACATTGAAGTTGACCCATCCTGCGATGCATTTGCTTAGGGCCTAACTTTCTAATATACCAAATCTGGTTACACGTTTAATATTAAGGTTGTAGCCAAATGTGTTGCTAGAGGTTGGTGCACACATCTCACCAGGCTTCAGCATGGCATATTGTAAGAAGGGTTGACCTCTGTATAACCTGCCAGCAACACCATTACGTAGGAGCCTTCTCTGCATTTACTTAATGCTAGATCCAAGCATATGGCCCGTGAGTCTGACAAAAATGATACCATTTATTGGACCATTGCTATGGGCTATTTATTTATTTTTTTTATTCTCCTGTTTAATCATTGTACAAGGATAGATCCAAGATTTGTGGGGCCTGAGGTTGAGAAGCTCTGTTTAAGGAAAAGAATAACACGTGCAAATACAGTAAGAGGTACAGGGCCTGGGAGACATGCATGCCAGGGAGCAGCTCTGAAGATGAAGCTTCCTCAGCTCCACTGCACAGCCACCTGGGTCTCTGACAATGCTAAAGGACAGATGTGTATAATCGATGGCACCGTTATGGACACTGAGACTCCGCTAGTTTGAACACCTCGCCAGAGACCACACAGCCAAATACAGGAGAACGGGGATTTGAACCCAGATCTGCCTCACTCCGGAGGTCGTGGCCCCCACGTAACAACAGGCCTCTTCACACGAAAGGTGCCCATGGGTCTCAGTTGCTGTTAGTTTTGGTAGCAACTTGTTTTAGGATGTCCCTGTACACCCTCAATTGAAGATAAAGAAGGATGAAAGAAATTTGAAGGGAGAAAGGACATGTGGTCATTCTGGAAGAAAGCTTGGTCTGTGATGAGGTTTAGAGATGGGTATGTTCTGCTTCCGTCCCAAAGTGAATTTGGTGAATTCCCAAAGATTCACCACATTATGGGTCCAAGGATTTAAAAACGATTTCTTTTGTACTTTGTATTCGTGAAATAACAGAAAGAACTAAAATGGAATTGTATTATTTAAGGACACTTAATATCAAGTTGGGACAAAAAGATTGTTAGTGACTAGGAAAGAGCGGTAACTCATATTTTTTGAGAAACCATTACGCGCTGAGCATGGAACCCTTACTGTGAACCCATGGGATAAACACACAAATCTCAGTTTCTTCGATGATTGGGAAAACAGAATCAGAGATTAATAGGTTAAAATCCATACTACTATCCCAGGAAAGAAGAGGCTGCTCTTTATTTTAAATGGCAGCAGTTTAAAATAAAGATAATTTCTATAAAACGCCATATCAAACCCACACTTGTTTTAATGCAAATTAATTTAACATAAGATAGTGGTTTTCTGAAAAGGAAAAAAAATGATGAATTTTATTTTCACAGAAAAGGGATATGATTTATCCTATATGGTACAGCATGGTTGAAATTCTTTAATTGCAGTCTATTTAAGGGGTTGGCTAAAAAGAGTTTGAAGGACCTATTAACACCCGGTACAAAAAATGTGACAGAAAAGTAAGAGAACAGACCATTCTAATTGTGAAATCATTTGGTGTTCGGGTTCAGTGTGATTTGCAGTAAGCTCATTAAAGTCCTGTTAGGGACCATCTCTCTGCCCAGAACTGATTGCACGCAGCTCCCCCCGGCCCCCCAAGAAACAGTCTGACTGCTTGTCCACGTCTTTCTGTCATATGGGGCTACACGTCAAGCCTCTGACCTTAGAAGGGTGGGACCTGTCCACGAGGGCTTAGAAAATATATTTCCCCCATGATTGTCTATAGAGAACTGTCCCTAGATTATTCTCAACACTAAAAGTCACGCTTGTGAGTACTTGCTTTGGAGGCCTTTGAATGTGCAGAGTAATAAAGAGAAGTATGTATGTGCCTTACAACGCATACATTAACTTCTGCCGAGAACAATTTTATCCCAGCTTTGTACAGCGTGAGCGCACCAACTTCACACATGAGTGGAAAACTAGATTTTTGGTCTTGTTGGGCACGTTGGGCATTTATCATGCGACAGAGATTATACAATGCAGAAATATATGTTCTTTTTTTTATTAAAAGATTTTTGATGTTTAATTTATTTTTGAGAGAGACACGGAGACAGTGAGAGCAGGGGAGGGGCAGAGAGAGAGAGAGGGAGACACAAAATCTGAAGCAGGTTCTAGGCTTTGAGCTGTCAGCACAGAGCCCGATGCGGGGCTCGAGCTCACAAACCGTGAGATCACGACCAGAGCCGAAGTCGGACACTTAACCAACTGAGCCACCCAGGCGCCCCCAGAAATATATTTTCTTGTGTGTTTCCTCTCCTCATCTATTATTTCTATAATTCTAATTCTTTTCAGAGGATGTCCTAGAGAAAAGTCCCAAACCTATTTTGGGGCAACGTAGAAGAAAAAGTACTTAGAGTTCCTCCGTTAGTAGTTAGAGTCTCGACAAAAGGATTATAAAATCTAACAGTTTACCATTACAGGTAGGCTCGCATTAGTTTCTCTACCAGTTTCATGGGCTCATGTTTCCTGGATTGTCCCCCTCTTGTATTGCTAGAGAAGTGGTTTACTGATTTCAGTCCCGTGGTGTTTCTGCAGGTACCCATCGGTCCCCTTTCCTGGGACTGAGCAGGTCTTACTCACAGAATCCTGACCCAGACCACCTGAGCAGAGGCATGCTCAGAAGCTGGCATGTTTTCCCTACTGGGTCTCCAACCATATGCCTCGTTCCACACTCTGGCACGGGCCCCGCATGTGTGTGTAGAGCAGCCTAATGGGCAACAGCAGCCCCTCTAAAGAGACAGCCCTTCTGAGATAATCAGATAAGCTTCCTCTACGGCCATGTGGATTTTACCTTGCCCCCAGATAGGGTGAGAGCCTCTGATTATTGCCATGGTGATCAATTTGTCGCCCGGGAACCAGCCGGAGGCCATCAAACTGACTCTATGCAGCCCATTAGGTAATGCCGAGAATCTTGGAGAGAATTGCATTTTTGTATGAAAGGAATCCCTGTGGACAACCAGCACTAGGTTTAATTGGACTGTGTAGTTAATACTGACTGAGAGGGGACAAAGGGTCTGCAGAAATAGTCTCAGAAGTGACCTGACTGATGGGTTAGTCATATTCTGCTCCATTGTCCTTTTCCTCCCTTTTTAGATATTTAGCAGGAAGGAGGTGAATCTCCATGTTTTAGGGCCAAAAGCTATAGGCTATTTTCAACTAATGGATTTGCAGATAACAAATAGTTGGGAAATTTTTCGAGTACAGAATGTATGCCGGTCTTCATTGACAGGACACCTGAAAAGTAATTGTTGCTTCTTAGAGACCAATTACCAGACATCAGCCCAGCTGGAGACCACATTCCCTCCCTCCTCAGTTCTGGCTGAGATTCTGCCAGAGAGAACTAGCCATTCCTGAGGACCATTCTGGACTTGAGGAACCTCACCCCCATCTTTGCAGATAGTACTTAGTCAGCCCTGTTCTGCCAGAAAGTCCATTGTGGATTTGACTACCATGGCCCTCTGGGAGCTCCTACTCAGTCTTTGGTGATTTCTGGATGGATCCTTAGGCTGCTAATGAGAGCTTCGGTGGATACACAGACTTGATGCTCGGTTAGCTTCTCTGCCGTTCCATGTATGCTGTTCCAGGCTGTGTTTTGTTTGAGGCCCTGAGGAAAAAGTCAGTGACTTGCCCTGACTGGTCATACAGCCAATTGGAGAAGGACTTGAAGATTACTATTAAAGTCTTTGGGCTTAAGCCAGATGTCCTTGAGGGTCATAGGTTGCATGTGCCTTGGTTGCTATTCTTTTCTGTTTAGATATTCCAACTTCATTGTGGGCCAGGCTAGCCTTAAATAGTCCCAATTATGCTGACCCCTAAATTCAAATGCTTTTTTTCAAATGCGGGGATTTCCATGCCACAAGAAAATAAGATTGTCAGCAGAGAAGAAGAGCATCACATTCGGGAAGATTCTAAGCCGCAGTGCCAAAGCCCGTCCTCCCATGTGGATATTGCAGTTGAGGTAGTGTTACCTCCATCTTCTCATGCCCCAGCAACGGCCGCCACTTACCTCAGGCAGCTGCATGGAGGGTCAGGTCTGTCATTAACACACCTACTTCAGTTGGCTGAAGCCCTGTCTTGAGCTCTCCACTCCCCCGGGAAACGATGTTGTTTCTCTTTCACCCAATCACTAAAATGCCCTTGCATTTCTTCCTTTCATCAGGCCTCCCAGAGATAAACATAGAGCTCACCATTTCCCCTCACAGCGAGCGTGTTAAACTTAGTGGCTACCTTGCCTGATGCTGTCCTGATTACTTATGCCTTCATTTATGTTTCCAAGATGCGTCATTTGAGTAACTATTCAGTGATATATTTTGGGCCATTTCTGGTTATTTTTTTTTCTTATTCTATATTCCTACACATGATAATCTTTGTCAGTCTAACAAAACAGCTAGCAAACTATTGTGCATTTAATGTGTACCAAAGTGACATGCTAGGTAAAAACTAAGAATATGAAATTTTCTTGGAAAAAACCCAATACCTCGCCAGCCATGCTAAACTGACATTTACTAGATGCTTCCGGAAGATGATGGTGATGGTTTATGACATTCGGTTAGCAAATCACACCTGTTCAAATATGATTGAAAAAATACCTAATTTTAGTTGATGGCCTCAAAACTCTTTAAATTGTGGATGTCATTCCTATGACTTGTTCTGTGTTATCCAGAAATTTCTCTCATTTTGTTTAATGTCCGTAAAGTTTTATTCTTTCTCCTGAAGGCCCAGCTTTCTTGAGTTCTTTTCTCTCCTTGGATTTTACCTTTATTGTTGCCTTCCTAAGACTTAAATTCTATGTGGTACTCATTTTCCCATAGCCTCAGTACTTCCTGCAAAATGCTTTTGTAATCACTCAGCCACATCCTGCCACATCTCTGTATTCTGGTTGCTATAGCATTCTCCCTTGGTGCTGACAGAATAAGTCGCAGAGGAAGAAAAAATTCTTGACTCGTTAATCATTTGCTCAGTCTCCAAGTCCACTGAACCCATAGCAGAGGTTAATCATGAAGCAGATGTCCATCCATTCGGGACAGTGCTCATGGACAGCAGTCACCAGTGAGTCACTTCTGAACCGGGAACTTCTGTAAATTATTATTTACTTTTCATGTAAAGGTCAACCGTTTGGTCTGGGTTACATCACTGGTGGAGTCTAGTTACAGAAAGTAGTGTACAGGTCAAAAAATGGATGAGCCGTGTAGTAAAAATGGCTTTAAAGCGGTCCTTGACTGTTGCACCCCTCAGTAAATATTTTCTTTGAATGTACCTTCCTACTTCTTTGCCGAAGGATTCTTTGGACTAAGGGTAGTTTCAAATAACCCCGAAGTTTTGCTTCTAATAATTCATCGAATCATACTTCAGTTTGTTTTATACCTTATGAGAATCTCCACTTAATGAAAATTTCATCACTTTTTAAAGTTAATTCCATTAATTTCCAAGTCATTCCTTGATCTTAGGAGATATTAACTATTGTTATGAGTTCTTCTCTGTGGAGAAATATGTTTATATCTCTTTAAATTCCTTGTTAATTTCTATTGAAATATGCTTCAAATGTGAGGATACAGAAAAAAAGTTTCTCTCTCTCTCTTTTTTAAAGGCACTCTATATCAGATGAAGCTAGATTGGTTTTGATAAATAGGTTGGCACACTGTACTCACGTTAAAAATTACAAAAATAATAATTTGAATGGGTAAACAATTGAAATAGAAATGGAGTTAATGGAGGGAAGCTCTTCGAGTGCGACATCAAAGACACAGGTATGTCCTGCAAGCCAAAAGTGACAGATCAGAATGAGCTCTGAAATCTCGCATAGTCAGGCATCTCAGTTAAGTCACTTACTAGCTATGTGACTTTGGGCAAGAAAAGCAGCTACTCTGTCCTTCTTGCCTGTGAAATGAAGGTGATAATAACACTTTATAAGATGGTTCTGAGAATAAATGAATAGAGCTTGACACACAGCATTACTAAATATTTTCTTTGAGGGAGGGTTATTATTCATGCTCTGCTTTTGTTTATGTTTAAAATCTAGATAAAAGTCTCTTGATTGTTTACAATGCTTATTAGGAGTCAAAAGATATGACTCAAGATCTTCCCACCTTCAGGGGAAGACAGTAATAGATAAAATTCAGTCCTGACTACCCAGGAATTAGCAGTTTTCTTTGACCCTAAGTTAAGCTTAACCTAAGCTAAATACCGATTAGCCTTGAATAAAGAAGTTTTGGAGTAAATGAAGGAATGGTTTCCTAAGTCTGGAAATATAAGCAGGGTCAATATAAGCAGAAATTGATAATAATCCGAAAGGATATTTTTAAATTTATTTAAATCTTAGCTGAATAATAAATCATATCAGATAGTGCCTTCCACATAAGCTTCATTGTAGGAGAGTTGATATTCAAAAAGATCTTATATTAGCTTTGTTGAGCTGTTTGGAACATGGTGTCACAAGCTGGGCATTATCACCCACCTGAGAGTAACATTACTGAATTTCAGGGGTAATGACAATGAAAAGTAATGGCTTCTGGGTAATATCCTTGAAAACTCAAATATATGGAGTGATTAAAAACATTCACTGTTTTTTTCTGGAAATGTATATATTGGTTGAATTGTGTTGTTTCAGTTGAGACGGGAACCTGGGGAGTTATTTCCTGAGTTCCACCTATAAGCATTACATCATACATTAAACATGCAACATACACCATTGTTATTGTAAAGAAAATTATTTTGTATGATCCAATAACAATCTCACAGGATGGGTCACAGTTGTTTCAGCCAACAGCCCAATTTGGCCAGGTAATTTGTTTTTTCAGCTTTATCGAGGTATGATTGACAAAAATTGTATATATTTAGGTCGTACCAAGTAGTTTTTTAAAATGTTTATTTGTTTATTTATTATTTATTTTTGAGAGAGAGAAAGAGACAGAGTGTGTGTGTATGCAAGCAAGTGAGGGGTAAAGAGAGAGGGAGACTGAGACTCCCAGGTAGGCTCTAAGCGTGCCATCAGAGCAGCCATGAGATCATGTCCTGAGCCGAAATCAAGAGTCAGGTGCTCAACCAACTAAGCCACCCAGGGGCTCCTCAAGTGTCTTTTTAAATGTATATGATTTGATGATTTCATAAATGTGTACATTGTGAAACGCTTACCACAGTCAAGTTAATTACATATCTATCCCCTCACATAGTTACCATTTGTGTGTGTGTGTGTGTGTGTGTGCTGAGAACACATAGAATTTACACTAAAATGTTTGCAGTTGAATGCCTTTAGATAGGAATGATCTTCCTAGTTGGTTACAGGCTCCACCATTGCTACTGTGTTACCCTTCTCCTTCTTCCCATATTTCTCCAATCCTTTCTCCTTAATACAAAAACAGGTTGTGTATTTAGTGAACCCAATTAGTTTAAACTTTTTTGGTGTGTACATGGGTAGGGTTGTAGTGAGGCTGTAGTTAAATTCTAGCCCTGAACTTTAGAGGACCCCGTGTAATCCCAAATACCTACCACAAATAAATGCTGGTGCTCAGCACCCAGTACAGCTACCTCCATAATCCTGAACATCTGCTGCGGTGATGACCACCCTTCAGGTTCCAGAGAAAGTTTATCCATTTTTCATATTCTTGGACCTTAAAACAAAAGGTGATTGCACTTGAGTGCCCTCAGGGTTTTGTGGGTTTGCTGACTTTGGAATGCTGGGTTGCAGAAAGGGCTGGCAGCTGGGCTGGGTTTTGAATAGAAAGGTTACATTAAGGGAAAGACAAATTAATTAAGTTACCAAATTTTTCTTCTACGATGGCATGAATTTAATAGATTCTCACATAAATGTAATTTCCCTGTAGAACCTTCAGTGCAGTTTTCAGCTTTCCTTCCTAATCCACAGTTTTGGATATACTCACAAAGTTTTATAATATTCGCAGTAGTTACAGGTGTTGGCAGAGGAATATTTTGTGATGTTAAATAGTTCCTGCCACTCTTAAATTTGTATCTATGTAAGTCTATGTGTGCAAAGCATGATAGCAGTTCTTTACAATGGCAATTAGATGAACAGTGAGCCCTAGATTATAAGTAGTTTTGTTTTTTATAAATATATTTAATGAGATTTACATTTTTCAAAAAATAAATAAATATTGAATTTTGCTTAAACATTTCAGTTAAATTGATCTAATTAAAAATGTTGCTGTGCATTAAATGTATTTTATATTTTCCCTCTATTTTAATTAATCTGTCAGAGAAAAATATATTTTAAAATATACAAACAATGCTTTTGGATATTTTACATTTACATTAATGTGCATTTCAGATGAAAATGTATTCAAATTGTGTCACTGAAAATCACTACAGTAAACAATTCTTAAGGTGATTAGACAAACAAAAATTAGATCAATATCTTCATTATAGCCACATAATTATTGATTTTTTTAATGTTTATTTATTTTTGATAGAGAGAGAGAGACAGAGAGAGACAGCATGAACAGGGGAAGGGCAGGGAGAGAGGGAGACACAGCATCTGAAGCAGGCTCCAGGCTCTGAGCTGTCAGCACAGAGCCCCACACAGGGCTTGAACTCACAGATCGTGAGATCATGACCTGAGCCGAAGTCGGATGCTCAACCGACTGAGCCACCCAGGCAACCCACATAATTATTGATTTTGTAGAAAGGAATATAAGAAAAATTTTATGCAATTATTTATAATTTATATGTAATTTGTTTTCGTCTTATTACCAACTGGTGCATCAACAAAATATCCTGACATATACAGAAATAAATTTAGTCATTTGCTATTTTACTGATTTTCAGTGTCATCAAAGCCAGTGCTTTATATGCATTTTCCATTTTATTACTATGCACGTGTATTTCTTAAGGTGGGAGAACCTATTTTATTTCCTCGTTATTAACCTGATTTTTTAATATGTAAATATGTAGACAAATAGATGTCTCCATGTGTTACCTTCTTCCCCATCCTGCAAATGTTAGGGTAGGTCTCGCCTGAAACGGAGCAGAGCATCCACAGGGAAATGGTAAATTTCACTCCCTTTCTGAGCTCTAGAGATGACTTCTAGACCTGACCCTTATGGACACATGACAAAAATCGCTTCCTCTGCACTGCCGTAGAAGCTGACTCATGCGCCCCTCTACGTCACTTAATTGTGCTTCCATAGTCAAGCTCCTTGATCTTAGAAATTTCTATAGCTACCCCTCCTTATTTCCCAGCCTTTGTCCATGGAAACAGGTCCTTTCCTAGTAGAAGTGTGTCAAACCCAGATCTAGAGAAATTAGAGCATGGAATTAATAATACCCCTCTTCTAAAATAATTGATGTCTTATTGTGGGGAAAATTAGAAACATTTAAAAAATGTCATTTTACCTAAAATCGTGCTTACAGTTTGTGTCATTTTGGTGATGAACATATTTATGGACTATTCCTATACAAGAACGTTATGCATCTACTTACTGTGGTATTTAAATGAAAAAGGAGGCATTGTAGATGCATTAGTAACTGTCTCCTCATATGAGGTATGCATCATACTGTTATTACGTGAATTCAAGATAAAAATAAATTCAAAGTGCATTCTTTACAGAATTTATGTTATAATTTCAGTTCTGTTTTTTTCCTGTTGAATACTTTAAACAGAGTTTTCAGTACTACCAAAAAAATACATCTGTGAAAATGTGACTGCGTCTGTGCTGATGTTGGATTTTGCTGACTTTTTCTCACCTTACTCTATTTTGTCAGTGAAATTAATCTGGAGAGTCCTTAAGTGCAGACCGTGTGACTTGCCATTAGGGAAAAGTCTGGAACTTTTCTGCCTAGCACCTGAGAGCAAGTGCCCTTCCTTCTCTCCCCCTTCTTGGCCTCTCTCATTCTATGGAAAGTCTCAGATTGAAGAAGGGAGCAGTTGAAATACTCGGGGAAGTGAGTTGACTCCTCTTAGTTATTCCTAGACACCCCGCTTCCCCCGGCAAAAATAAGTAAAGGATGACTGAGCAAAACTGATTCCATACACCCAACAGCTGCTGCCTTTCTGGGATGACATCCCTGCCCATGACTATCTGATGACTGTATCATCTTATCTCTTCAACAGTTGAATAGCTTGACTTTGCTGATTTCTCATGTTTCTTGTGATCTTCAGGGCTGCTCTCCAGGAAGTGTCAAGGGTAAGGACCTGAATCGTAAGCTCCTTAACTCCCAGAAGGTATGCTCCTTCTCTCAGAGAAGAAGGAGCCTAATTCTATGTTTCCAATATCCAGCTTCCATATTTGAATTTTCTAATAGTCCTTGAAATGCCTTTTGCCTGTAGTGTTGGTTTCTTCAGATACCCAGGAAACATGCATCATAAATATTCAGTGTTTTTTGGGGCTCCTGGGTGGCTCAGTTGGTTAAGCGACCGACTTCGGCTCAGGTCGTGATCTCGCAGTTTGTGAGTTCGAGCCCTGCGTTGGGCTCTGTGCTGACAGCTCAGAGCCTGGAGCCTGCTTCTGATGCTGTGCCTCCCTCTCTGCCCCTTCTGGGCTCTTTCTCTCTCTCTCTCTCTTTCAAAAATAAATAAACATTAAAAAAAAAAGTCTCTTCGATGTCCTGAAAACCACTCCATTCTTGGTCGCTTTGGTCTTAAGGTGATAACCCTCTGGGTTACTGTACTTTCCCTTGCAGTTTTTTTTTTCCTCTATATTCTGCTCATGTCTTGCAAATAAGTTATTTTATTTAATAATAAATTCTCTTATTAAAATGCCTGAATATTGTCTAATTTGAGTGTGTCACATCATTTGCTGGACTCCTGATATGGAGTTCAAAATATCCATCTAAAATTTACAGAATCTCTTTGTTCCAGGAGATAGCCCATTGCTATGTATCATTTACACTGAGTTTATTTAGAATGAGTTCTCTTTCTGCATATGCTTGTAGCTAGTGATTTTTTTTAAAAATTTTGACTTTTGACATAAAATTTATTGTACCCATTTTAAGCATACAGTTTGAGTTTTGAGAAAAGTATCTACCTGTATAATTACCCCAACGATTAAGTTAAAGAACATTTCAGTCACACCAGAAAGTTCTCTGTGTCCCTTTCCAGTTTATTTCTTCTCTACTCCAACTCCAGGCAAAAGCTGATCTACCTTTTGTCACTAAAGATTAGTTTGCCTTCAAGAATTTTATATAAATGGAAATAAACAGGATATAATCTCATGTCTGTTTTTCCACGCAAAATGCTTTCAGGAGGCATCCATGTTTTTGTGTCTGTCAGTGGTTTGTTCTCTTTTTATTGCTAAGCAATATTTTATTTTATTTTTATTTTATTTTTATTTTTAATTTATATCCAAATTAGTGAATCCAGTGATTCATCCCCTATGTATAACCCTCAGTGCTCATGCCAACAAATGTACTCCCTAATGCCCCTTACCCATTTTGCCCATTCATCTACCCACAAGCCCTCCAGCAACCCTCAGTTTGTTCTCTGTATTTAAGAATCTAATGTTTTGTCCCCCCCCTTGTTTTTATATTCTTTTTGCTTCCCTTCTCTTATGTTCATCTGTTTTGTATCTTAAATTCCTCATACGAGTGAAGTCATTATGATACTTGTCTTTCTCTGACTAATTTTGCTTAGCATAATACCCTCTAGTTCCATCCACATAGTTGCAAATGGTAAGATTTCATTCTTTTTGATCGCCAAGTAATACTCCATTGTGTGTGTATATATATATATATATATATATATATATATATATATATACCACATCTTCTTTATCTATTCATCCATCAATGGACATTTAGGCTCTTTCCATACTTTGGCTATTGTTGATGGTGCTGCTATAAACATGGGGGTGCATGTGCCCCTTTGAAATAGCACACCTATATCCCTTGGATAAATACCTAGTAGTGCAATTGCTAGGTCATAGGGTAGTTCTATTTTTAATTTTTTGAGGAACCTCCATACTGTTTTCCAGAGTGGCTGTACCAGTTTGCACTCCCACCAGCAGTACAAAAGAGACCCTCTTTCTCTGCATCCTCACCTACATCTGTCATTGCCTGAGTTGTTAATGTTAGCCATTCTGACTGGAGTAAGGTGGTATCTCATTGTGGTTTTGATTTGTATTTCCCTGATGATGAGTGATGTGGAGCATTTTTTCATGTGTCGGTTGGCCATCTGGATGCCTTCTTTGGAGAAGTGTCTATTCATGTCTTTTGCCCATTTCTTCACTGGATTATTTGTTTTTTTGGGTGTTGAGTTTGATAAATTCTTGATAGATTTTGGATACTAATCCTTTATCTGATATGTCCATTTGCAAATATCTTCTCCCATTCCATCAGTTGCCTTTTAGTTTTGCTGATTATTTCCTTTGCTGTGCAGAAGATTTTTATTTTGATGAGGTCCCCATAGCTCATTTTTGCTTTTGTTTCCCTTGCCTCCAGAGACATGTTGAGTAAGAAGTTGCTGTGGGCAAGATCAAAGCGGTTTTGCCTGCTTTCTTTTCAAGGATTTTGATGTCTTCCTGTCTTATGTTTAGGTCTTTCATCCATTTTGAGTTTATTTTTGTGTACGGTGTAAGAAAGTGGTCCAGGTTCGTTCTTCTGCATGTCACTGTCCAGTTTTCCCAGCACCATTTGCTAAAGAGACGGTCTTTATTCCATTGGATAGTCTTTCCTGCTTTGTCAAAGATTAGTTGGCCATACATTTGTGGGTCCATTTCTGGGTTCTCTATGCTATTTCATTGATCTGAGTGTCTCTTTTTGTGCCAGTACCATACTGTCTTGATGATTACAGCTTTGTAATACATCTTGAAGTCTGGGATTGTGATGCCTCCAGCTTTGGTTTACTTTTTCAGGATTTCTTTGGCTATTTGGGGTCTTTTCTGGTTCCATACAAATTTCAGGATTGTTTGTTCTAGCTATGTGAAGAATTCTGGTGTTATTTTTTAAAAACATTTTTTTAACATTCATTTTTGAGAGACAGAGTGCAAGTGGGGGTGGGGCAGAGAGAGAGGGAGACACAGAATCCCAAGCAGGCTGCAGCCTCTAAGCTGTCAGCCCAGAGTCTGATGTGGGTCTCAAACCCACAAGCTGTGAGATCATGACCTGAGCTGAAGTTGGGTGCTCAACTGACTGAGCCATCCAGGCACTCCACTGGTGTTATTTTGATAGGGATTCCATTGAGTATGTAGATTGCTTTGGGTATTATCAACAGCTAAGCAATATTTTAATATATAAGCATATCACAATTTGTTTATCCATTCTGCTATCAGTGGAAATTTGAGTTATTTCTAATTTTTGGCTATTATGAATAAAGATGTTATGAACATAGGTGGATGTCTTTGTGGATATTTTCATTTCTCTTGAGTAAATACCTGAGAGTGGAGTTGTGAGATCATAGGGTAGATAGATGTTCAGCTTTACTATCTGACATCTTTTTAATATTGCTTTTATAATTCATAAATGGAATATTTTATCCATTTATTTAATTCTTGTTTAATTTCTCCCTGTAATGTCTCAAAGTCTTCAGAGTAGAAATCTTGCATATCCTTGCATACATTTAACCCCAACTTATTTTGTGTTTGGTGATGCTGTTGTAAATGATATAATTTATAAAATTCGATTTTTTGGTGCTAGTCTTTAGAAATCTTTTAAAAAAATAGTGACCTTGGAACCAGCAACTTTACTGAATTTACTGACTAATTCTAATAGCTTTATTTTCTTTTGCATTTTTATGTGCAAAAATTGTGTTAATTATAAATAATGAACACTTATTTCTTGCTTTCTAATTCTTAGGCTTTTTTTTTCTTGCCTTATCACACTGGCTAGAACTATATAATTTTTTTTAAATGTTTATTTATTTTTGACACACAGAGAGAGAGAGAGAGACAGAGCATGATGGGGGAGGGACGGAGAGAGAGGGAGACACAGAATCCGAAGTGGGCTCCAGGCTCTGAGCTGTCAGCACAGAGCCCGACCCGGGGCTCGAACTCACGGACTGCGAGATCATGACCTGAGCCGAAGTCAGACACTTAACCGACTGAGCCACCCAGGCACCCCTAGAACTATATAATTTTAAGTAGAAATATTAACAGGCATCCTTGTCTTTATTTCAATTTGAGAAAAACTTGAATATTTCATAATTAAATATGGATTTGGGAGAAACATTCTTTATCAGGTTAGATAAGTCACTTCTATGTTTACTTTTTATATGTTTCTTTGTTGTCTTAAATAAGTACTACATTTTCACATATGCTTTTTTGGAACTATTTAGGTGATTATATTTCTGTTACTTTTTATAAATTTGTTATTTGCAGACTCATTAATTTTTAAAGAACTTGCTTTTATTTTCTGTCTCTACTGTCACTTGGATAGCTTAGTCTGATGCTTTCTTAAATTTATTTGTGTATTTCTCCCAAACCTCTGGAAAACCCTTATCTTAGTATTATGAGTAAAAACAAAAAAAAAGTATGTTTATTCAATTCACATTTTATAATTCTTATAAGCTGATTAAAGCCACTTGCACTTTTTATGGGAAATACCCTAAAACATATATTTATACTCTCAAACCTACTTACATTTTTAATCTGCTACAATCTGCATGAGTTGTTTTATTTCCTGTGAACCTACAACTCAAATAATGATTGTACTAATTTTATTTTGTTTTATTTTATTTTTAAAGTTTATTTATTTTGAGAGAGAGAGAGAGACAGCATGAGTGGGGGATGGGAAGAGAGAGAGAGAGAATCCCAAGAAGTCTTTGTGCTGCCAGCACAGAGCCTGACACAAAGCTCAAATTCAGGAAACCATGAGATCATGATCTAAGCCAAAACCAAGAGTCAGATGTTCAACGGAATGAGCCACCCAGGTGCCCCTGTACCTAATTTTAGAATAAATAAAGCTAACAAAATAAGTGTGAACTATATGTGACTGAAAGTAGGGAGATAATAATATGTAAAAATGATTTTATATCTACGTAGTTCTTATACACTCAAAATGCAAAATTGTTGATGACTTTTGGGATCAATTGGATACTTATGTCATTGGTTACATTCCCTTGTAAACAGACCTTGAAATGGAGATTAGATTGCATGAAGTTTATTAGTAATCTTATCTGCAAAGGAGTGAGGGAAACCAAACTGGATCAATGGAGAAGTCCAACTGCAATGCAGTTACAACTGAGACCTTGGTGTTTTTCTTTTCTTGTATTATTGAAGTATAGTTGACCTACAATCTTACATTAGTTTCAGGTGTACAATATAATTATGTGATAAGTATTTATAATTATGCTATGCTTCCCACAATTGTAGCTACCATCTGTCATTATGCAACACTTTTGATATAATACCATTGACTGGATTCCCTATGCTGTACCTTTCATTCCTGTGACTTATTCATTCCATAATTTCACCTCTTTTTTGATTATCCCCTTACCCTTCCTCCTCTCTGGTAATCCCCAGTTTATTCTCTGTGTTTATGGACCTGTTTTTGCCTATGCTGTTTGTTTTGTTTTTTAGATGCCACACATAAATGAAATCATACAGTATTTATCTTTCTCTGACTTATTTCACTTAGCATAGTACCCACTAGGTCCATCCATGTTGTTGCAAATGACAAGATCTCATTCTTTTTTATGGTTGAGTAACTTTCCATATCTTGGCTATTGTAAATAATAATAACCGTATCTTCTCTATCTGTGTATCTATCTATGAATGCTTAAATTGCTTCTATATCTTGGCTATTGTAAATAATGCTGCAATAAACATAGGGATGCATATATCTTTTCAAATTAGTATTTTTGCTTTCTTTGAGTATATACCTAGTAGTGGAGTTACTGGATCATATGGTATTTCTATTTTTAACTTTTAAGGAAATTCCATACTGTTTTCCACAGTGGCTGCACCAATTTACATTCCCACCAACAGTGCATGAGCTTTCCTTTTTCTCCACCTCCTGGCCAACACTTGATATATCTTTTGAGGAAATTTTTGATAATAGCCATTCTGAGAGGTGTGAGGAGATACCTCATTGTAGTTTTTATTTGCATTTCCCTGATGATGAGGGATATTGAGCATCTTTTCATGTGTTTGTTGACCATCTGTATGCCTTCTTTGGAGAAATGTCTACTCAGATCCTATGCCCATTTTTTAATTGAATTGTTTTTTGGTGTTGAGTTATATAAGTTCTTGATGTATGTGGATATTAACCCCTTGTTGCGTATATCATTGACAAATAGCTTCTTCCAGGGGCACCTGGATGGCTCAGTCGGTTAAGTGTCCGACTTTGGCTCAGGTCATGATCTCACTGTTCGTGAGTTCAAGCCCCGTGTCAGGCTCTATGCTGACAGCTTAGAGCCTGGAGCCTGTTTCAGATTCTGTGTCTCCCTCTTTCTCTCTCCTCCCCCATTCGTGCTCTGTCTCTCTCTTCTCAAAAATAAACGTTAAAAAAATTAAAAACAAATAGCTTCTTTCATTCACTAGATTACTTTTTTGTTTTCTTGGTGGCTTCCCTCACTGTGAAAAAGCCTTTTATTTTGGTGCAGTCCCAATTTTTTATTTTTCCTTTTGATCCCTTCTCCTGAAGAGACACAATGAGAAAAATGTTGCTATGGCTGATGTCAAAGAGATTGCTACCTATGTTTTCTTCTAAGAGCTTTATGCTTTAATGTTTTACATTTGGGTCTTCAATCCATTTTGAGTTTATTTTTGTGTATGGTGTAATAAAGTGGTCCAGTTTCATTCTTTTGTATCTAGCTGTCCATTTTCCCCAGCACCATTTATTGAAAAGGTTGTCTTTTCATCATTGTTTAGTCTTGCTTCCTTAGTTGTAGATTGATTATATAAACATGGTTTTATTTATGGGCTCTCTATCTTGTTCTCTTGATCTATGTATCTATTTTTCTGCCCATCCCATAGTGTTTTGACTGTTATAGCTTTGTACTATATCTTGAAATAGGGGATTGTAATAATTTTAGTTTTGTTGTTTCTCTAGATTGCTTTGGCCCTTCAGGGTTTTTGTAGTTCCATACAAATTTTCAGATTCTTTTTTTCTAGTCTGTGAAAAATGCTACTGGTGTTTTGATAGAGATTGCATTGAACCTGTGGATTGCTTTGGGTAGTATGAACATTTTAACAATATTCTTTTAATCCCTGAGCATGGAATATCTTTCCATTTGTTCATGTCATTTCTGAGACTTCAATGATTTCCACAGGGACTTCTACAACTGAAATGGAGTCTTCTCACCTTGAGGCAAGTGGTTAACTTTATTTATTTATTTTTCTTCAAAGTTTTAAAATTTATTTTTAGACAGAGAGAGAGAGAGAAAGCATGTGGAATAGGGTCAGAGAAATAGGGAAAGAGAGAGAATCCCAAGCAGGTTCCATACTGTCAGTGTAGAGTCTGACTCAGGGCTCGATCTCATGAACCTTTAAAATCATGACCTGAGCCAAAATCAAGACTCCACACTTAACCAGTTGAGCAGCCCAGGCACCCCAAGTGGTTGACTTTATAACTCATTTCTGAGTCAGTCTTTGGATATGGGCTGCTCTCTGGAAGGGCATGTGACCTTGGACTAATGGTAGTTCTTAGAGAGGGACTGACCTAATAATGCAGTCACCAATACTTCCAGAATTTGGGGAATCAAGGCCTCCTCAGTCCTTGAATAAGACCTGGATAACATACCACAGTATCCTCTGTGCTTCTGTGTTTAAGAAAATATAATATTGGGGCACCTGGGTGGCTCAGTTGGCTAAGTGTCTGACTCTCAGTTTCAGGTCAGGTCATGATCTCGTGGTATCATGCGTTCGAGCCCACAATGGGCTCTGCGCTGACAGCAGGGAGCCTTTTGGGGACTCTCTCTCTCTCTCCCTCTCTCTGTGCTCCCCCTCACCCCCATTCGCTGTCTCTGTCTCTCTCAAAATAAATAAGTAAACTTAAAACTATGTATAATATTAAACCAACTGATTTATAATTGGGTCAGTCCATCCACCTTCCTTGATAATGTTTTTGTTTTGTTTATATAGTGCCCTGCAATACAGATTCAACTGTGCTATGATGTGCTATGACAGAAGGAGGTGGAATTTGAAGGTGGAAGGCTGTTGTTTGAGTTTAGGTTCTGCCATTTTGCAGCTTTTTGTATACTTATACATAGGGTCACACAAGGAATCTGCCTCTCAGTTTCCTATTGTGTTCAATGAAAAGCATATTATAGTTGACTCTTGAACGACATAAGTTAGAATGTGTAGGTCCACTTCTATGCAGATCTTTCTCGATAAACACAGTTCAGTACTGTAAATGTAACTTTTCTTCTTTTTTATTTTCTTAATCACATTTTCTTTTTTTTCTTTATTAAAATTTTTTAAGTTCATTTATTCATTTGGAGAGAGACAGAGAGAGCAAGTCGGGGAGGAGCAGAGAGAGAGGGAGAGAGAGAGAGTCCCAAGCAGGCTCTGCCCTGTCAGCACAAAGCCCGATGCAGGACTCAAACTCACGAAACACGAGACCATGGCCTGAGCCCAAACCAAGAGTCAGACGCTTAACCGACTAAGCCATGCAGGCACCCCTTAATAACATTTTCTTTTCTCTAGCTTACTTTATTGTAAGAATACGGTATATAATATATATAAAATATGCATATATTTTTATGTATATATAATATATACAAAATATGTGTCTACCAGCTTTATTTTTTTGATAAGGTTTCTGGCCAACAGTAGGCTATTAGTTTAAGTTTTGGGGGAGTCAAAAATTATACATGGATTTTTGACTGTGTGGGAGGTGGGTGCCCTTAACTCCTGTTGCTCTGGGGTTAACTATATATCTTAAAGTTTAAAAGCATAAGAAGTTAGTTGGTGAACTGTTACCTTTTACATTCCTTTTGTGTTTTGCTAAATAACTTTCTATAGTCATTTGCAGATTTATTTTAGTTATTTACAAACCCAATCCCATGGAGTGACTTTACAAATATTTGACTGCAATTTACAAGCAGGGTAAAATGGCTAATTCTGAAGACCTCTGAATAAATTAATCAGTCTCACATAGACTTAACTTTCCCTAAAATAGAAGCTAAAAGGCACTGGACATTTCAATAGAACATCTACTTGAACCCCATAAAGAGCTCAGCCCTTATGATTAGCATTCCATTTAGTTTCAAAAACAGAGACTGTCTTTACTAGAAGAGCAAATGAACTCTGAAAGTTGGTATTTTTACTATTCAGTGATGCATTTTTGCACCCAAACTCAAATGTTAATATAAACAAGGAGCAAAATGGAATAATACAAGCTAGTGAGTTACTCATTTCCAGAAAAATCCCCTCTAAAATTTCCTTGCTAAAGGTGGGGTAGTGTCTTCTCTTTGAGTAATCTTTTCCTTGTCACATAGATACAACAATTGTTCTTTTCCAATAGGACATATATGGCCTTTCTTTTTCTGCGGCACAGACTATCAATTCACAAGCAGTGACTGGGACTGGATTTTTATTTCCCTCGGACTAAGGTGTGTATTTTTACTGTGGTTCATCCTTAATGAAGATAATGAACATGGAGGCTGTATCCAAGTTCAGAAGGTGGAGGGCAGTGGGGAAACCTACCTGGAATTATATAAGGGCTACTAGTCAATTGTCCACCTTTGCTTTTCTACATGAGGGTGAGATGCGTTACATCTCCTAAAAACCTCCACCACATTGCATTTTCTCCTTTTCTCTCCCCTTGCCCCTGAAATGACATTATGTGATTTCTTCTTGTATGCAAGTTAGTTAATAGCTGAGTTCAGTCAAAATCAATTTGTGAATAAGTAAACACCTCGTAATAAATAACACACTTTCAAAGCGCGTGTTTTTTTGGATTGATCTTACATCATCCAATAAGATCTGCCAATATCATTTTACATTAACTCCTGTCATGTTTAAATGCTTTTATAGGCTAATGGGGCGGTTTGTAATTCTACGATACCTATGCCATTTCTCAGATATATGGCACATAACAGATAAATAAGATGTCTGCGAAGGTATTTGTATCGAATGTTCACTGAGGGTTTCCTCTCTTACTGCCCTCACACACAGAAGCTACCCTGGGAGATGAATGTGCCAGGATAAGTTATCCGGGGCTCATAAAATCTTCTTCAGAAGATTGAAATAAAGTCAGTGCTTGCAGAAGACAAATCAATTGTGACATTTCTGAATAGAGTGCGATGCATTTAATTAGCAGCAGACATAGTGGCAAATGCTGAATTACCCAATAAATCACTGAATGCTGGAACCCATACAGAGCAGGGAATCAGCTGTCTTGTGAGATGTACAGCAAGTGATAATAGGGAGATCTGGCCATTTGTATTGTCACTTTGCTCCGTTGTCTGTTAATTTTTTTTTTGTGTTGACATTTGCACGTGGAGCCCCTTTAATTATTTGAAACTATCCGCGAACCCTGTCCCCACCTACTCTGAGAATATTTTACAAATATTTGCATTTGCAAAGGACATTCGCTACTGTTGATGTGATATGGCAGATGTGGCATCTAAGGTCCTCGGTGGAGGGAGAATTCAGTGTAGCCAGAAATCCTCAGCACAGACGTTCTGAAGAAGCAACGAACAGGGTCATCGTATTACAGTTCATTGAAAATATTGGAGGTGTTACTTTAGTCATTTTTAAATCTCACGAAGGTATCTACCAGTTTAGGCAGAAAAATGACTTACTTTAATGTTTGACACCTTTGGTTTAAAAAAAAATTTTTTTTTTTAACCTGTAACTTAGACGCGTCTTCAGTCTACCTTTTTGAAATGGTACAGCTAAAAAGCATTGAGGCTTAAATCCAATGTTTTGGCTATGGAGAATCTGGGAAAAAAGATTGAAGATGAATTCTAAATGAGCGTTGCTGGCTCTGGAAGAAAAGGCAGAACATTCCCTCCCCCAACTGAGGGATATTTTATACATAAATTGATGGTTCTACTAGTGAGCCTTTTATTGACTAGCCTTCTATTATACAAACATTAAGGTAGCTTCTCATAGAAACACTACATCAGGTGTAAGATGCCTGTCCCACACCCACTCCACATGACCTCTCTGCCTCTGATACCATATTAAATGTGACATTTCAACCTTTTGATGCTAGATAAGGCCAGGGATGCTACTGACTATGAAAATATGGGGGTGAAATATAAAGAAACAAGCATTCCTTTATTTATAATAGTCTTTCAAGCTAGAGTCCGATTTTCCTGGAGTGCAGCAACTTTAAAAAGACTAGCAAGGCTTGCCTGAAGTCATGGAGGTCCAGCTTGTATTGCTATGGCTTCTAGTTACAATGTAGAGGAGTGGAGGAGTCTTAGAATCACGTAGGGAGGTCCCACTCCTTTCCTCTACACCACCCCCCCCTGCCATTTTCCTAAAATGTGGATGGGAAAGGGACCTCCTTACCCCCAAGGAATCTATAGGGGTGGAGAGGAGGCATAAATTAAACAATAAAATCCACAGGCATCCCGCAGTCTGCTGCACAGACACTACCCAAATCCTTCAGCACCCTGTACCTTTCTTCATTGTTCTCCTCATTACTGTGCATTGAGAAGATGACTTCCCAGCCCCAGCAGGCTGAATCTTGATTAGGTTAAGCCCAGGAGGCCACTGCCATTTCCTTTGCCAATAACTGGTTGAGGAAAGGGGATGTTATACAGTTTGACTGATGGGATGTTGGGGGAGTCTTTTGGACAGATTCCATTTGCTGTTATATAGAGGCATAGAAAGAGACATTTGGTCTTATATACAGGTGTAGAAAGAGACTTTATTTTTTCTGTCTCTGAATGCATTTGAATGAAAAAAATTAGAGCTGATGTAATCATCTTTAGGAACAGGAACATAGTCTGAGGACTAAAGCTAACGCTTGAAGGATAGAGAGGTTAATAGGGTGACCAACCATCCCATTTGTCCAGGACTGAGGATGTTTCCAGGACTTTGAACTAAAACCAGGAATGTCCCAGGCAAACTGGGACAAGTTTATCACCTCAGAAAAGACAAGATTAGGTCTTTGCTGCTATCATCTAACCACCAAGTTAGTCAACTATGCAAAAGACCTACTTCTGGACTTTAATGATTGTGATGAGTATCCTTATTGTTTATGCTATTCTGAGTTGCATTTTGTTTAATGCAGCTGAAAGTGTCCTCAATGACCAGTATAGAAGGAATTTTATTTTAAATGAAACTGAGCAAAAGATGGCCTTTTAAAAATGTGTTCTTCTTAATCCTAAACCTTTCACCTAAAGTCATTAACTAATTCATGGACCCGTTAAAATGAATGTAATAGGAATTAATAGTCAATTAATCATCAGCCAAATCATTTTGACTTCACATTTTATATGGCCATTCTTTGCTCTTACAGTATAGTGATTTCTTAGAAATAATTATAAAACAGACCAACCATGTGCTATTGTTCAAACATCTTCAACATCAACAACAATAAATGTCAAATGAACAGATAAGAATTCAAAAAGTGAAATATAGTATTGATTTGCATCTTCAAATGACCAGAACAGCAATATAGCAAGCAATGGCAAAAAAAAAAAGGAGGCCTTCATATTATCTTCTTAAATTTAATTTTTAATTTTTAAATAACTCTAGATTGACTATTATTTTAATTGTCTAGAATTGTATTTCTCATTGTATGCTTCCAGGAAGAAGGGTTGCAGTAGCAGTCTGTCTCAAAGTCTAAGCAAAGCATGAGACAGAGATTTGTACACTGCAATTTGTTCCTCCTTGACTTTATCCCAAACACCATCGAGTATTTGTGTGGTGATTGTTGAGTACTGACCTTACGTGTGACCTCAGACAATCAATTCTGTCATCTATTTAAGCTCGAGAAGGATGGTAGAATTCTGCACCCATAGAATTGCTTCATCGTTTAGGTATCACGGAAGTAAAAACTCTGGAGAAAGCACCACAGATAATTGGACATTATAACAGTTGGCAATGGTATTTCTGATCTAGAGGGTTCTATCTCAGTGAGTGAGCAGGGGATCCATTTCCAGCCATCTCTCCGGTTAAAATGTGCTATGATATCACGCAGGAAATGAGGAAATGTTGTTGGCAATGGAATCATCAGCTCACTGACCGCACTCAGCTATTTGTTTTCCTTTGTCAGGGCTGGAGGGTGGCAGGTTTCAATGTCTGGTCAATTGAGGCATTGAATCAGTACAGGCGGGGCTAGTGACTGACAATCAGTCATGGTAGCCATCTGGGGGAAATCCTCAGCAGGCTTAAGAAGGTCTCACACTGGGTCAAAAGATACAAATTGCATTTTGTAATTTGTACAACTTGAAAGGATATTTCTCCTTTGAAAATGTTGAGAATATTTAAAGGAATCCAAAGTAAGCCCTTCTTCTGCCTCCATATTTTGCCTTTTCAAGCCAAATAAGAGAATCAACTAGTGAGAAAATCTGATTTCCAAACTAACAGATTATTTGGAATTGCTGCTTTGCAACTGAGTTTTGATTAAAGTCGTTCCTTGCCTTCAAATATTGTAGCTTTTTCTTGCAAAATGTTTCGCTGATAAAAAGGCATAGTCACAAAGGCTTGATTATAT
Organism: Panthera uncia; assembly: GCF_023721935.1. Classification (NCBI taxonomy): domain Eukaryota; kingdom Metazoa; phylum Chordata; class Mammalia; order Carnivora; family Felidae; genus Panthera; species Panthera uncia. The sequence goes on along the minus strand of NC_064809.1, from coordinate 14,863,035 downwards.
CCATTTGTCAGACTCAACTTACCCAGAGAAGCTTCACTCAGCCTAATTATTTTTAAGAATGGATCCATTAAGCAATCTGGTATGCCCCATAACAAGTAGAGGTTTCTATTTCTGTAAGAGAATTAGAAAATAAAAAGCAAATATCAAGTCAAATATTGCTTCAGGAAAGATTTACGAAAGGATCATATAAACCATTTATAATCTCCAAAGAAACTCAGAAGTATCCTAAATTTCCATCTAAACCAAGACTCTAGGACTTTCCCCTCACCCCTCTGCCTCCCTTGAAATGAGACAGTAGAACACAGAAACCTAGATTTGGAGCAAAGATTTTGTAATCCTACGGACTTGAAATTCAAAACCTGGGGTTGCCACTTGCCACAGTGACATGCATGTTTCAATTTGATAGTTGAAACTTTTAGAGCTTCAGCTTTTCTGATTTGAATATTGGGATCATAATATCTACTGCATAGGGTTTTCTCCAATTAGATGATGTAAAGCAATTAGCAGGGTGCAGGGTAGTTCTCAATAGATGGTATCATTGTAATTAGTAGTGATTCGGGTTTGTGTTGTTTCTAACTCCATGTGCAATTTCTTCACTTGACTTCATGTGGCCTCTCAGGCCTGACCATTCATCAACCTGCTAATTTGTCAGACAGTCTCTTTCACCTAATATTTTTGGAATTCTTATTGTCACAGTCTTTCAGCCACGTACCTTAGCATCACCTTGGACTCTCTATTATTTATTTATTTTTGTTTTCATAGTTAGAAATTTTATTCTTCTTTACTGATACCTCTGATAAACAGATATACAAATGATCCTTCCCTCATACTATAAATTATTAACGATTATCAGACAGAAAAACAGAAGAAAAACAAAACCAGAGAATTTTCTTGCTTTTTTCTCCTCTGTGTTGTTTTAAAGGAATTAACTACTATATTAGTTTCCTAGGGCTACCTTAACAAATTACCCTAAGCCGGGTGGCTTAAAAAAAACCCAGAAACTTATTCTCTTATAATTCTACAGTCTAGAAGTCCAATGTCAAGGAGTTGACAGGGTTTCTTCCTTCTGAGGGCTCTGAAGGAGATTCTATTCCATGTCTCTTTTCTAGCTTCTGGTGATTGCTGACAATCTTTGCCATCCCTGGCTTGTATCTGTATCACTCCAATCGCTGCTTTCTCCTTTACATGGCCTTCTTTCCTGTGTGTCTCCTCTGTGTCTCTGTGCATCTTCAAATTTCCCTCTCCTTCTAAGGACACTAGTCATTGGATTTGGAGCCCACCCTAATCTAGGATGACCTCATCTTAACTTGGTGACATCTACAAAGAATCTATTTCCAAATAAGGTCACATTCTGAGCTTCTTGGTAGACATGAATTTTGGAGGGGGGACACAGTTCAGCCAGGTACAGCTCTAAATAAAAATTCATTTTTGAAAAAAGAGGAAATAAAGGAAGTTTGCACTTTCCTAAATAATCCGCCTTTAAAGCAGTCTTTTGTATTTTGTATTTGCCCACACACTCTCTCTCTCTTTTTATTCCATTCTTACCACCCTACATAAGGTTCTAGTGTATAAAACTAATATTTTTAAATGTGTAATCCAATTTTTGTTTCAGGTATAAAAATTTGACTCTAATTGGCCTGGGATAGCCATCTCCTGGTTGTGGGAGCTGGGGATTAGGATTTGTTACAGGTATAGAAATAATGTCAGCTTTTGACGTTCAAAATATGTCTTTACAGCCAAGATAATTATCTTGTAAGCCTATCTATTTAGTTAAAAAGGAATTTAATCAATTCTTTTGGCACTAATCCCCCTACATTTTGGCATATAAATTGCTAAACCAGGGATTCAGGTCACAGAATACCCTGAAAATATATAGAAAATACCAATATTTGTGATTAATGCTTGGGCAGGCACTTGGAATTAGAAAGAAAGATGTATATAAAAACACTTCTGTTTCCTGGAATGTGGGAAGGAAATTGGGAGAGAAAAGGAGGAAAGTTAAATAAGAAGATAAAGATCAAAAACTCATCTTCTAGCTAAGATGAAAAGTGTATGAGGGGGCACCTTGGTGGTTCAGTTAGTTAAGCATCTGACTCTTGATTTCGGCTCAGGTCATGATCTCATGGTTTGTGAATTTGAGCCCTACATCAGGCTCTGCACTTCCAGCATTGAGCCTGCTTGGAATTCTCTCTCTCCTCTCTCTCTGTCCCTCTCTTGCTCTTGCTCTCTCTCTGTCTCTCAAAATAAATAAATAAATATTTTTAAAAAGTACATGACAGACCATTACTCCTGCCATAATAGAATAAGTAACTATAAAAGCTCTCCATTTTATGGATAAAGAAATTGTGGTTTATATACACAATGGAGTACTACATGGCAATGAGAAAGAACGAAATATGGCCCTTTGTAGCAACGTGGATGGAACTGGAGAGTGTGATACTAAGTGAAATAAGCCATACAGGGAAAGACAGATACCATATGGTTTCACTCTTATGTGGATCCTGAGAAACTTAACAGAAACCCATGGGGGAGGGGAAGGAAAAAAAAAGAGGTTAGAGTGGGAGAGAGCCAAAGCATAAGAGACTCTTAAAAACTGAGAACAAACTGAGGGTTGATGGGGGGTGGGAGGGAGGGGAGGGTGGGGGATGGGTATTGAGGAGGACACCTTTTGGGATGAGCACTGGGTGTTGTATGGAAACCAACTTGACAATAAATTTCATATATTGAAAAAAAAAAACAACCGGGAAATCATGGGAAAAAAAAAAAAGCCCTACATTTTAAAGCTAGCAGAGAGCTATGGATGCAAAGAAATCTAAAGGAAATACGTTACAGAAAATGGCAAACCTTTCCCAAGTGAATAAAGCCAATTCCATCTCAGGGGCAAATTGTCATGTCTGAATATGGGCAGGACAATTATATATAGCAGGGTCTGCTATAGACAGAGGAACTTTCTGGGGTAAAGAGAGGCCAGCACAACTTTAAACCATCTGGGGACAGATTGGAATGTGGAGCTACCTGAAATTCCTGCTTACTTTTCTACATCTTTCTAGCATTTTGTTGAGCACAAATTGTTATGAGAAGCTAAAGGTGGAGATAGGAGGCAGAGAGAGATCAATACACACAGAGAAGATCTTGCCTTCAAAACATTTGAAACCAGAGGTGAATCAAAACTAACTAATGGGGAAACTCAGCTTCAAACCAGTGTTGTTCCTTTTTGGATCAAAGAAATCAGTTACTCACACTAGTTGCCAGGCATAAGAAAATGTATTTCCTCTCTGAGAGAAAACACTACGTATTCCAGTTTCGACAGTTCTGTAATCAGAATACTGGGCATACAGAAAAAAAAAACCAATATGAGACACGCAAATGATTATGAGAAAATTACCAAGAGGAAAAATAGTTAAAAGAAGCTGACCCATGGATGACTCGGATATTGGAACAAACAGGTTAAAGACTTCAACAATTCTGATTCTTTTAAAGAAAATATACGAAAAGAAAGGAAAAATCAATGAAAAGATGGAGAATTTTAAAAGAACAATGAAATGCTATGAACTAACCAAATTGATACTCTAGGACCAAAAAATGCAATATCTGAAATTAGAAATTCACTGGATGGGCTTCATGGCCAAACTGGACACAACAAAAGAAAGGACCAGTAATGTGAAGATGAATAGAACTGAAGAGGGGGTGAAAAAAATGGAGAAAAAATAACATTTATGACATGAAGAACAATAACAAATGGTCTAATAATTGTGATAGGGATCTCCTGAAGGAGATGAAAGAGAAAATAAGGCAGATAAATGTTTCAAGAGAGAATGGCTGAAAATTTTCCAAAATTGATGATAAATATCAACTTACAGATTCAAGAAGCTTATCAAACTCTAATACGGAAAAATATAAGAAAAGCTGCACCCTGGCACATCTTGGTCAAATTGTTAAAAAGCAAAGCATAAGAGAAAATCTTAAAAGCAGCCGAAGAATAAAAAACGCATTATATTCAGGGAACAACAAATAAATGAGATTGACTTCTCATCAGAAACAATGGAAGCCAGAAAACAATGGCATGACTTTTTTAGAGTACTGAGTAAAAAATATGCTCACCTAGAGTTCTTTACTAGGTAAAAATAAACTTTAAAATGAAGCTAACATAGAGGTGTTTTCAGACAAACATAAGTTGAGATAATCTAATAAGAACTAATGCAGAAAAATTGTCATGCTAAAGGAGAAATATTCCCAAATTGAAGAATAGATCTACAGAAATGAATGAAAAGTAATGTAAGAAGTAATTTAAAAAAATTTATTTATTTTTGAGAGACAGAGACAGAGACAGAGAGAGCAGGGAAGGGGCAGAGAGAGAGGGAGACAGAGAATCTAAAGCAGGCTCCAGGCTCTGAGCTGTCAGCATAGAGCCCAGTGCGGGACTCAAACTCACAGACCGCGAGATCATGATCTGAGCTGAAGTTGGATGCTTAACTGACCAAGCCACCCAGGTGCCCTATAAGAAGTAATTTTAAAGGATTTTGAATATTTTGTACTGATGTACTTTATTGCATATGTAAAAGGAAAATACATGATAGAAGTAGCACAAAGGATAGGAGGGTTTAGTGAAATTATATTTGTAAGTTTCCTTAAATGAAACGATAGAGTAACTCAAGGTAAACTTACAATGTCATATACATATAATGTTAAGAGTAAGCAGTGAGTAAAATGCAGAAGCATATAGTTAAAAAGAAAACTAAAAGGAAAAACTAAAATTTTTATTTAAAGGAAGGCAGAGAAGTTTGAACAAAGGAACAAAGAACAGAGGGTCAACTAGAAAATCGCAAGATCATAGACTTACGTCATCGTATCAGCAATTGCATTAGGTGCAAAAGGAATGATTACTCTGTTGTCAGTTTCTGTTAGTCTGAATAATAAAACAAGATCCAACCATGTCCTGCTTATAAGAGACACACTTTAGGTATAAGGACACTGAGAGGTTGAAAGTAAAATGGTTTAGGGATGCCTGGGTGGCTCAGTTGGTTAAGTGTCTGACCCTTGATTTCGGCTTAGGTTGTGATTTCGGCTCACAGTTTGCGAGTTTGAGCCCCGCATCGGTTCCGTGCGGACAGTGTGGAGGCTGCTTGGGATTCTCTCTCTCTCCTTCTCTCTCTGCCCTCCCCAACTCAAAATAAATAAATATAGTTTTAAAAAAAGAAAGTAAAATGATTTAAAAAGTTGTACTATTCAAACACTATAAAAAAGCTGATATGGCTACATTAATATCAGACAATAGAATTCAAGACAAGGAGCCTTATTGGAAGTCAAGAAGGACATTTCAAAATGATAAAAGGGTAGTGTCATTAAAAAACCAATAAAAACCTTAAATGAGTTTGCATCTAATAATGTAGCTTTAAAAATCTCTGCTGTCTTATGAGAGAGATCAGTAGCATTTGACATGAATGATCACACATTCCTCCCTGATAGCTTCTTCACATAGCTTCCAGAACACACATTCTCATGGTTTTTCAGAGGTTAATACTGCTTACTCATTAATAATTCTTCAGTACCTTTTCGTCAACATCTCTTCTCTCATATTCCTGCATGTAGACATGTCTTAGGGTTCAGTCCATATTCCTCTTCTTTTCTGGGTCTTCATTGATGTTCTCATCCTCTGTAACAGTTTTAAATATCACTACACTAACAACTACCAAATATTATATCTACGGCCCAAATTTCTCTCTCAAATTCTAGATTTGTACATCCAAATGCCTATTCAAATCTCTACTCAAGTTGTAATCGCCTTAAACTCAACTTGGCCAAAACTAAACTCTAATTATTCAACCTTCCTATTAATTGAAGGCAAGTGTATTCTTTCACTTGCTAAATCCACAATCCTTGGGATTATGAGAGATTCCTAACTCTATTTCACATCTCACATCTAATCTCTAAGGACTTCCCGTTGACTCTACCTTCAAAATACACTCAGAATCTAACTACTTCTTACAATCTCCATTGCTATTACTCCTGGGTTTCTGCCTTAGGGTGCTAACTGAAGTTCATATTTACACACCACTACACAGAATTTTTTCAACACAGCAGTTGGAATGGTCTTTTTTTTTTTTAAGGAATGAGATTCATATTTTTTTATTTGGATGAAGCTAACATAAACTAACCATTTTAATGTGTAAAAGTCAGTGCCATTTGGTACATTCACGATGTTCTGTAACTACCACCTTTATTAAGTTAAAACATTTCTGTCATCTCCCCAGAAAACCCCACACTCATTAAGTAGTTACTCTCCAATCCCTGTTCTTCCTACCCCCTTGCCGACCACCAGTTGCTTTCTGTCTCTATGGTTTTACCTGTTCTGGATATTTTATATGAAAGGAATCATATGATATGTGACCTTTTGTGACTTTTTTCACTTATACTGTTTACAAGTTTCAACCAGGTGTAGCATGTATCAACACCTCATTTCTTTTTATGGTTGAATAATACCTCATTGTACACATCACATTTTATTTATCTCTTTGTCCAATGATGGATGTTTGGTTTGTATCCGGCATTTGTCTACTGTGAATATTGCTGCTATGAGTGTTTGTATACAAGTATTGGTTTGAGTGCCTCTTTTTACCTGTTTTAAAATTTTGAAACAAGTACAAACTTACAGAAATGTTTAAGAACAGTACAAAAAACTATTTATTTTCCTGAATCATTTAAAAGTATGTTGCTGTCCTTATGCCCCAACTTCTTCTAATACCTTAGCAAATATTTCCTACGAACAAGGATATTCTCGTAAGTAACCATAACACAACCACTGGGATTGATATATTACTACCATAATGTCCTCAGACCTCACTCACATTTTGCCAGTTGTCTTAATAATGTCCTTTATGGCAAAAGGATTCAGTGCAGAATCATGTTCAGTGTTTTGTTGTCATGCCTTTTTCAGAGTCTTTAGTCTGAAATTGTTCCTTTGTCTTTCATATAAAACTTTTGAAGATCATTTCCTAGGAAGTCGCTCAGTTTGGAGGGTCTGGTGTTTCCTCATGATCAGATTCAGATTATACATCTTAGTCAAGGATTACATAGAAATGGTGCTATATCTTCTCAGATGCTACATGATTTTGATTGCTGGTAGTGAGTACTCTTTTCCTATTTCTAATTATCAAGAATTTTGCAAAGAAGAGGTGCTGTGAAACTGTGTAAATATTTCATTTATCATCAAACTTTATAGTTATTCATTTAATATGTATGGATTTAAGATTTCCTATTTTATTTAATGAGTTATATTATCATACTCACATTACCACATATCTGGCCCCTACAAATATGGAAACCCTTTCAAGCTAATTTCGGTGTTGTTTTAACATATTCTTTTAATACCTTTTGTGATTTCTAGTACAAGGAGATATCCCAGACTCAGCGTGTGTATTGCTTGCTCTGGGGTTGGAATCAGCTACTTTTCCAAGGAGCGCTTATAGTGAAATACAGCATTTAGAGGCCATGATCCTAATGCTAACAGTGCTCATTGCTATTGGGGTATCATTGTTCCCAGTGCTCTCAATGAACAGAGTTAGGGAGTGTGTGTGTGCATGTAAGTGTGTGTGCATGTAAGTGTGTATATACACATATAGCACATCTAGATTATTTTCATGGGTTTATATGGCCACATATATACATATATACACATAATATACCATATATAAAATATACATATGTATGTATATATATGTGTGTATATATATGTATAAGCAAGAGTTGTATTTTTTTGACCAATTACCTGCCAACACCACAGGGTTTACTCTAATCTTTCTCCCCTTCATATTTATAACTCCCTTCTGTAACCACGAGAAACTTGGATCCATTATTTCTAATATATTTCGCTATTTGTAACCACTATTCCATCTGCACCACCATCCGCTCCCTTGCGTAGACACCCTCCTCACCCAACTTGGGCTGTGACAGCACTTTCTGGGCTGTACCCCACGCCTCCCACACACAGATGCTCTGATTCCCACAGCAGACCACCTCCCTGTAGAAGTGCCTTCTACAGACCCTCAGACACTGATCCTTCATACTGGGTCTCCCATGTGGTGGTTCTCCTTATCCCGCTTGGACCCCAGTACCCTGTGCCAGTTCTCCACATAGATGCCCTCCCTACAATGCTTGATCTCTGACATCCTGTGCTGGGCAGGCTTCCTATGTGGTTGCCTTTTGCACTTCACTTGGTCTCTGACACCCATTCTGGGTCATCATGACCCTGTCTCTCTATTCAGCTGGCATAAATGCCTACCTTGCTTTGTGCTACCTGATGACTTTGGACTAAATGTTTAGGAAGAGAGGGAAAGAAGAAGAAAAGAATGATTCTTTTTAAAAATGTTTATTTATATTTGAGAGAGAGACACACACAACAGAGTGTGAGCGGGCGGCAGGGGGTGCAGAGAGAGAGAGGGAGACACAGAATCTGAAGCAGGCTCCAGGTTCTGAGTTGTCATCATAGAGCCTGATGTGGGGCTCAAACTCACAAGCTGTGTGATCGTGACCTGAGCCAAAGACAGAGGCTCAACCAACTGAGCCACTCAGGCACCCCAAGAATGATTCTTTTAAAATCCAATTCTGACTAAAATGGGTATACAGTTTGCATTGCCTTTACCAGTTTATGAGGCATCTAATTTCTCCACAGCCTCCTAAAATGCTTCCTGTCCCATTCAGAGAGAAAGCCAAAGTCCTCATTATAATATTCTAAGTCCTACTTACTGTTTCTTATTACTCTGTTTCTTCAACTCTATCTAACTTCCCTCAACCCACTTCATACTCTAATTTTCCTTCAGACAACTCATTTCCTTGCTACTCCTCAAATATATAAGGCAAGCTACTGATTCAGGATTCTTTATTGTGGCTGTTTCCTCTATTTCAAACATTCCTCCCCCAGATTCTCCTATAAATATCTGTGCAAATCTCGTCTTCTTAGTGAGGTCTGACCTGATGTATTTGTTTGCTTGGGCTGCCATAACAAGAGACCACAGGCCGAGTGGTTTCAACAACAGAACTATTTTCTCTCAGTTCTGGAGACTGGAAATCCAAGATCAAGATGTCAGCAGGTTTCATTTCTTCTTGGCTTATAGATGGCCACTTTTTACTGTGTCCTCATGTGGTCTTTTCTCTGCACATGCACATCCCTGGTGCCTCTCTGTGTGTCCTAATCTTCCCATCTTATAAGGATACCAATCAGATTGGATTAGGGTCTACCTTAAGGACCTCATTTAAAATTTTTTATCTAAAGTCTCTGTCTCCAAATATAGTCACATTCTAAGGTATTAGGTGTTAGAGTTTCAACATATGAATCTTGAGATGACACAATTCAGTCCACAACACCTGACCACCAGATGTAATATTGAAATTTACACCAACCTGGTACTTCCAATTCCCCTTGCATTGTACATTTTTATTTCCAGAGTTCTGATCACTTTCTATCAAGGTATATAACTTGATCTATGCCTGTATATTTTTTATGATCTGTCTTCTCCAATTGGAATGTAAATTCTACAAAGCACTACAACAGTGCTTAGTGCATAGGAAGCAATCCACGCATAGTGTTGAATGAATAAAGTTTATCCATGTAGTATTGATGAACATTTGGGTCATTTCCAGCTTAATGCTGTTAAAAACAATGCGCTAAAATCATTTTGCACATGACACACATGTATAACACATGGTAGATAATATAGAAATATATAGATATAGATATAGATATAGATATAGATATAGATATACATTCTATACAATATATCCTAAGAGACATTGGGTATGCATTTATTGCTGAGTCATAGGGTATGCATATTATATTAGTTTCCTGTGTTTGCCATAACAAAGTACAACACATTAGGTAATTTAAGGCAACAGAAATTTATTCTTTCACAGTCTGGAGGCTAGAAATCTGAAATCAAGATGTTAGCAAGGCCGTGCTCCCCCTAAAGTCTCTACAGAAGGATCCTTTCTTGCCCCTTCTAGCTTCTGGTGGTAGTCAGAAACCTTTGGCTTGTGGCAGCATAACATTCTGTTTCCATTTTCACATGACCTTCCCTGTGTGCCTGTGTCCCTGCCCCTTCTCTAGCCCCTCTCTCCTTACTCTTACATAGATATCAGTCATTGAATTAGGGCCATTCTAATCCTGTATGACCTCAACTTAATTACGTTTGCAAAGACACTATTTCTGAATAACCTCACGCTCACAAATACCCAAGGTTAGGATTTGAACATGACTTTTTAGGGTACACAATTCAACCCATAATATGTATTTATCTACTCTTAGTAGATAATGCCAAAATATTTTCCAAAATGGTTGTGCCAGTGAACACTGCCACCATGGTATTTGAGAGACTGCATTCCTCCATACCTTCTCTGATATTTATTACTGTCAGACAACTTACTTTTAGCTAATTTGTTGATTGGGGTAATAACTCATTGATGGTTTCATTTGAGAATTAGCCTGCCAAGTTTCACAGAATAATTTCTGTATTTGGATTTTGATTGAATTGTAGGTATAAAACAGTTTGGCAGTAATATCTTTATGGTATTGTCGCCAAATCCATGAATATGGTATATTATGCCATTTATCTGGTCATCTTTAATGTCACTCAATAAAGTTTTATGTTTCCCCATTAAAAAAATAACTAAAGTCCAAATTCTTTCTAGTCTAGTGTAGGTTCTGACAAAGCAGGCAGAGCTGCCTTATGTCAACCTGGACTCTGTCCACAGCACACTAAACTAGGTGGCATGACATATTAGACAGAGGGAGGATCTGAGAGTCAGTGTTCTCATGCTTTCCATAGTCTGTCCAGAGCCATTCTCAGCTTTGGCCTGGTTAAACTCTGATCAGAAAGCCATGGCTGCCACTGGGTACTGCATGGTAGGAAGAGGGGCTGGCAGCAGAGGTTAGGGACACATCAGTAGGCAGGTAGACTGGTAGATGGTTGACTGACACTGTTTGTGACTGGAGTAAGTAAAAAATGAGGCCAGGTGAGCTGGGGTGTCTTCCCAGGTTCTAGGCACACTGAGAGAGATCAAATTACAAGGTGCATAAAAGGTAGGTTGCAGATGCAAGTCAAGCTGGGGAAGTACCATATTAGGAAAAAGACTGGCCCTTAAGTCAGTGGATGCAGGCCAGTGCCCACTCCAGGACCAACACAAAGCTCTTCCCCTCCTCCCCAATTCCACAGGGACACAGAAATCACCCTCCTCCCTCCATACACCTGAACAACATCTTAGAAAAGAAGGGGAGATGGAAATAATCTTAGAGGCTGAGTGCCATTGTCCGAGAGATATTCAGCGAGAGATGTAAGGACTGTGTAGATGGTTAGATAGAACTGTGTTTTAAATCAGACTCGACATTTAGTTTATCTTTGCTCCACGGATAGCTGTGCCAGTATAAAAAGGCTGAGTTAAAGACCAAATTTAGGGGTGCACTTTCTCTGCATAAAAGAGTTATGATAAGAGTTTGAAAAGTGAAGCCTCACAATGACTTTTCCCACTTTCTGCCTCTTCTGCTACTACCCCCTTCTGCATATGGGTAATTTTTTAAACATTTGCTTATTCTCTTGCTCCCTATGCATCAGGTGCAGTCATTCAGTGCTCTCCATGGTGCTGCCCTAGCCTACATATTTAAGCGTGGTCCCCACAACCTTGTAGCATACCTTTAATCCGTATACAGTCAGCACCCCTCTCCCCCTACCAACCTATGTCCCCAAATGGTTCAAGTTGCTTTTTCTCTCCAAATCTATGGTCATAATGTTCTTTTTGCTAAGGATACTCTTCCTCCTTTTTTGTTCAAGCCCTCTGACGCCATTTGTGGTCAAGTTTAAACCCAAAAGTCCTTTCCAACTAGTATAATTTGTTCTAAAGCACCTTATTGTAAATGTTATTTTTTCCCCTAATTATTTGATGTGTATCAGCCTATCTTATGTTTTGGGAAACTCCCTTATACAATTTTGTATTTCTCCATTATAGTTACCATGGCAGCAGGATATAGTATAGATATTCAACATGAAGCTGATGATGGTCTAGACTATTTAAAAAGTAGAGGAGAGGGGCGCCTGGGTGGCTCGGTCGCTTAAGCATCCAACTTTGGCTCAGGTCATGATCTCACGGTCCGTGAGTTCGAGCCCCGCATCGGGCTCTGTGCTGACTGCTCAGAGCCTGGAGCCTGTTTCAGGTTCTGTCTCCCTCTCTCTCTGCCCCTCCCCTGTTCATGTTCTGTCTCTCTCTGTCTCAAAAATAAAATAAACGTTAAAAAAATTAAAAAAAAAAGTAGAGGAGAAAAAAAATAGGACCTTTACTTTCAATTATAGGTTGCAGTTATACGTTTTAATTATTCCATTGTTGTTGACCTTAACTTAGACTGAATTGTTTTCACTCACTTGGGACTTGTTTTCATATATATATATATATATATATATATATATATATATATGTGTGTGTGTGTGTGTGTGTGTGTGCCTAGGTAGTAAGAAAAATGTCCTTAATTTACCCCTCCTTACTCTAATAGTATTTAGAAGGAATGTGAATATTGTTATCATTTACTGTATATCACTTCGCTCCTCTAGGTGTGTGCCTCATTTAGCAGATGAGGAAACCGGGGTTTTGATTGGTTATTTGTCTAGTCACACCATGAGCTAAGTGTTCAGGAATAGGGATTAGAACATGGGTTGGCTAACTCTGAAGCCTAACCTACATAGCCCCCTCTATAATGAAATGAAATTGAGAGCTTAAGAATTAGAATCAGACAGAGCCAACTGAGCCAAAGATTTATGAAACTGGAGAGAAGGTGAAGGGTGGGAGTTGGGACAGTTGCAAAAAAACTTTCATTTGCTGTACTGTTTATTCCTGCACCTTTGCTGGCTATGAGGCTATGGGGTGCCTTTTGGAGGCACAAAGTAGTCTTTTGAGAAACTCTTCCAGAAGCTCGTAAGTCTTCTAAGTCTTCTAACTCTAACTCTAAGTCTCCCCAGAGTCCTTGTGACACAAGGGGGAATACTCTAATTTTAATTTAAGAGGTAGTGAGACTGAAAGACTAAGGAATGCAATGATTTTGCAATATACTATCTCATGGTGAAGGCTAAAATGAGAAATAAGAAGCAACCCGATAATGTTCCCTACCACTGTGAGTCCAAGAAACCATTGTTCCGCCTGCTGAAGCTGAGGATTCCTATCAGGTCCTTACTTCAAACTAATGTGATATCACCAGCTCTTTGCTAACTGATAAAGTTAAAAAAGTAAATAAATAAATAAATCAGGGGTATACTTGTGTATAACTGTTTTGGACCATGAAAGTACATTCAGAAACATATCAAAACAATCATAACATAAGTGGCTCTCTATGACGCAAGAGAATGGGAGAAACGAAATGCCACGCTTACCTGCCCATGCTTTTTACTGTGCTAGGGTTCACATTAATTATTGTGCATGCTCAGTGTAAGAAGGTTAAGGACTATGAAGAATGTGAAGCAAATATGATGCTGCTAAAGTGGTAGTGGCTTGATTTTTTTAAAGAGGAGCCTGGCGTTTCCCTCCTGGCATTGTGCAAATCTAGGGATTCCATGCAGCCAGCTCATTCAATGTTCCTGACTTAGACATCTGTGCAATTCATGCCTCCTGAGCCTCCAGAGCCACACATCAGGCAGGAGTGAGTATGTACTGCCTGCTCATGAGAAGATCACTCATCTGGGGAGGGGGCAGCACTCAGTAACTTGTAGGAATTGAAGATCTCATAGAAACCTAGAATCTTCACTTTGGATACCAGAAAGATGTAAGATACTAATAGTTTATACTGAGTTGTTAGATTGTAGGTGTTCAATTACTATTACATGTACTTACATATAATATTGTGATATTCATAGCAGGTACTACAAATACAGGGTGCTACACTAATATATACTTTTTAAACTTTGTCTCTGCTGAGCAATTATTTTGATCCCTTCCATGACTTCTATTCAGAAGCAGATTGCAGGTCCATTACAAAATGGGGTAGTACTAGGGCAAACACAGGAGGCAATTTCAGAAAATAGGAATCTAAATTTGTAACTTCCAAGAGACAGGAAATAGAAGTCATCTTCTCACTGACTTAAACAGGAGAGAGAGTGAAATAAAGACACACACCAACTCATTCATGCATTTATTCATTCATGCAACATATATGCACTGAGAACCCACTCAGCTCCACATGCTGAAGCTACCAAGATGAGGTAGATGACCGATTCCTGCCCCCACGAGGTCTAGTGAGGCTGGGGCAATCTTGACAACACACCATGTAGCCCACTAAAGATGTGTATGACTCATTTGAGCAACACGTGGAGTAGGCACTGTGGTTATACCTGGAATGGGGAATTGGCAATTCTTAAACTGAACTGGTCATCTACACTTCAAGTATCTCACCCACATTTCACAAGCAAAGGAAGGATTCCTATGTAATCCTACCTTTTGGATAGACCTCCTCCATCTCCTATAAAGGAGTTCACAATTTTAGAATAAAATGTTCCCTGTAACTTTTTTTTTAATGTTAGAGATTTGGGCAAAACTCAGGGCCAATGTTCACTTTGCTATGTTTTGATTTCTGTGCCTTGGCAAAGCAAGGGATTTTTGTGGGTGAAAATTCCTCTGAATATTTTTTTCTGGATGAGACATGCCACCTACACTATCCTTCCCTAATCATCACACTCTCCTATTAATTTTTACTTTGAAGTTCTTAATGTGTATGAATACATTTTCTCCATTTAGGTATGAACTTATTTATCCTATCCTCCATTATTTGTGATAGCATTACATCATACATCCATAGCTTTTTTTTTTTTTTTTTTTTTTTTTTTTTTGGGACAGAGAGAGACAGAGCATGAACGGGGGAGGGGCAGAGAGAGAGGGAGACACAGAATCGGAAACAAGCTCCAGGCTCCGAGCCATCAGCCCAGAGCCTGACGCGGGGCTCGAACTCACGGACCGCGAGATCGTGACCTGGCTGAAGTCGGACGCTTAACCGACTGCGCCACCCAGGCGCCCCAATACATCCATAGCTTTAAAATACCCATTCCTTTCAAATGCAATTTGAATTCACTAGTATAAATATTTTGGCATAGGGAAGGCATTTTTAACAAGAGGGTGGCATTTAAACTATTTTATGAAGATGGCATGAGCCCAGAAAGCTTGTTGGAATTTACAAATAATCTTTTGATTTATATTTTACTTTGTAAACCAGGACCAGGAGAACCACTAATTAGAACCATGACTCAAAGCTATAAGGAGTACTTATTGATTCAGATCATGGAAAGACTGGAATGATCAAAAGCAAACATCCATCTCCCTCTTCATCCAGAGTTCAGGGGGTTAAGTGCTATTCGTCTCAAATCCTTGGCATTAACTCCATCTTTGTAACAGAGAAGACAATTAACATCTCTGTCTAGTCACAGTTAGGATGTAGTATATTAATTAGCAAAATCATTCAATTAACAGCACTCAGTGAAATACACCACTTGTTTCTCACCTTTACTCATCTGTTTGAACACACAAACAATAGTCACATTGAAGAAAGTGTCTAAAGCCCTAGAATGTGTACCTACTAATGTTTCAACTGCACTAAGAATATGTGGCCTGGTATTTAAAGCAAGGGCTGGTAGGGTGTGTGTGTAGGCATAATCTATGTAGACATGATCTATTCACTCTTTACTAATTATATCACACAATTGTAAACTTGTACCCACAAATAAGCATATATAGAAATGTCTTCTCCTTTTATACATTTCTGAGGCTCAAAAAAGTTAAGTAACTTCCTCAGGACACATAGCTATAGTTAGTAGTAAAGCTCAACTTTTAACCTAGGATGGGGTGTCTTCAGAATCTGGAATTTTTCTCTTACTGCTATGCTAGATGGCTTCCCAGGAATGCATAAAAGTCACAGAATAATCAGAGATGTGGTTAAATATTTATGTACAGGGTTAGTCATCTTAGCATTACTTCAAGTAGTGAAAAATTAGAAATCTCATAAATGTCCGACAGTTGAAAATGGCAAATGATTTATGGTACAAGAGAATATTATTACCCCATTAAAAATCATGTTTTTCAAAAACAGCCATTTGAAGATACTTGTTGTACAATGCAAAGCAGAGAAATCAAAACAGGTTACAAGTCAACAGCAGCATTATGAGTCTATTTTCTTAAAAAAAATGCACATAAAAATGCATAGGGAAAAAAAACAAGACTAGAAGTAAATAGACCAAAACATATTCAGATATTATTTCTGTTTCTTGATTTGAAATAATGAGTGATTTTAATTCTGTATAATTTTCTGTATTTTAAAAATTATCTACAATGATCATATATTAGTTTTATGATTAGATGATGGTAAATTACATGATCTAAAAGAAATGTACAAGTAACTCTTTAGCTTACTGAAATCCTTTCTTTAACTCATTCGGCAAAGGGGTGCCTAGATGGCTCAGTCAGTGGAACGTCCAACTCTTGATTTCAACCCATGATCCCAGGGTTGTGAGTTTGAGCCCCGCATCAGGCTCTGCCCTGGGCATGGAGCCTGCTTAAGATTCTCTGTCCCTCTCCCTATCCTTCTGCCCCTTCCCTGCTCTCCCTCTTCCTTAAGAAAAAAACAAAACTAAAACTAAAACAAACAAAAACAAAACAAAAACCCATTCAGCAAATATTTACTGAGTCTCTACCATCTTCCCTGTTCTATGACTCAAGACAGGGTACAGAATTGTAATACATGGGCTCTGCCTTCAAGGATCTTCCAGTCCAGTTAAGAAATAGAGAAGGGCATACATGTTGAGTATGAAAATACATGCACTAAATATATACTCAACATATCCTATGTTCTGTTCTGAGTTAATCATATACTCTTTTATTCCAGACCACTGTTCTGTGAAGCTGATGTTTTGATTCTCCTTTTACTTAAGAACTGAGGTACAGAGAAAGCTGCCTGAAGTAATGGTGGGCTGGCATTCGGAGTCCTGGCATTCGGAGTCCTGGCCGAGTGGCTCCCAAATGTCTGCTATTCCAACTGCTTGTGTGGCTTCTCGGGCTGAGATTCTGGAGCCCAGAGAGATTTATCTTCTGGTGAAACTACAATCGCAGTTTAAATGGAGAGATTGATCAACTTTGACAAGTTTAATGAACTGATCCCTACTCCCCAACCGTGGCCCCTATAGCATTAACTGAGTCGACAGTTGTTTTATTGTCACCTGAAAGCCAGAGATGGATAGGAAATAAGTGAGTAGGTGTGTCTGTCTCCTCTACAACCTCTATAGAATGACCATGGGATTATATTTAATCATTGGCTTGTCCATTTATTCAATCAATATGTATCTTCCACCTTGTGGATAGCAACAACTGGGAATGCTACTGGGGATACAACATATATAAGATGGAGTTACTACCCTCTAGATGCTCACAGAGTGGGTGATCTTCTAAACAATTAGTTATACAGTGTATGTGAGAAGTGCTATGACAGAAGGGTATAGATGGGCTGAGACCCCACCAAGAAGGAGGCCACTAACTCTTCCTGGGGCAATCACCTCTATTAGAAGCTCCTTGAGAGTAGCAGCTCAGTTTATTAACTCACCTATCTTTGGAACACTCAGTTCCACATCACAACAGAAGCTCAGCAAATGTGTGTTAAACTATTGAAGTTGAGGAAGATAAGAGTCAAGGAAGGTCATCATTTACATTTACATAACCACTCTAAGCACTTTCCCCTTGGTGAGTTTCCATTTCCCCACACTGCCATCAGTCCACGTCTTCTGAAGATAAGACAACTCAAGAATAGCATCAGGAGACCCAAAAGAACAATGACTTTTTCTTCTCTCTTAATCTCACATCAGTCACAGAAGCAAGGAACGTGTAAGTGTTATGGTCTTTCACCCTACTCTATCTGGATCCATGGATATCATGACCTTTTCTATGTTCTATAAACCTACATTACCATTCTCCCAGTTAAATTACACACTTACTTTGCTCCAGCCCACTCGGTGTTGGCACTCAATCTTAGGCATGTCATTGAGGTTCCCACTCTGAGCCTTTGCTCAAATCATTTTTATTACAAATGCCCTCTTCTTTCCCTTCTCTCACTCTTATCCATGATATCCACTTTGCTGTCAAATTTTAAAATGCCTATAGTGCTTGACCCACTGCTAAGAATTTACCTTAATAATTTACTTCCAAAAGTTTGTCAACATACTTACATCTATTACAGAAGCTTTGCCTGTAAACTAGAAAATCTGGAAATAGCTGAAGTACCACCCACTGAAAAGAGTTAAAATAAATTAGGAACCATCATGGTGAAGGTATTGTGCAGTCATCAAGGATTGCCATTTTGTCGCCTTGTGTATTTTAAATTGAATTATCTTAACTCTCTCAGGCCTGATTTGTACTGTGTAGATCCACCCCCCTCCTTTATCTCTGAATTCTTCCACTGACTACCCTCTAGCTACATTAGCTTTCTTTTTTTTTCTTGGAATATGTCATTCCCATTTCCACTGTGAGTTCTTTTTATTAGCAATTTTTCTCCCTACATCTCTCCATGGCTGACTCTTCTTTTGCTATTCAGTTCTCAGTTTGATCATCTCCTCCACAGAAAGTCCTATCCTGTCACCTGATTTAGGGGTCTGCAAGCGTTTCTGGTAAGAGCTAGATAGTGAAGCAGTTAGGCTTTGCGGGCCAAGAGGCAATGTCTTCAATGCTTTGAGCAACTGTTCTCATGGAAAACCAGTGATCTTTTTTGCATTAAAAATTGTAAAAACTGTTGTTAGTGCATGGGCCATACAGAAAAAAGATGGCAGGCATTATTCAGCACAGACCGTCGTGTGCCTGATCTCGGATTTAATTTAAAGAAGTGTCTCTCGTCATTCTTGATCACAATGTCTTACTATGTTTTTACTGTAGCTCTCATTACTACCTACTATTTTATTTGTTTATTAATTGTTTATCTTCCTGCAGTAGAGCAGGAGCATTGCTTATCTTTTTTTTTTAATGTTTATTTATTTTTGACAGAGAGCGAGTGAGCATGAGCAGGGGAGGGGCAGAGAGAGAGGGAGACACAGAATCTGAAGCAGCCTCAAGGCTCAGGGCTGTCAGCACAGGGCCTGACGTGGGGCTCGAACTCACAGAGTCATGAGATCATGACCTGAGCTTAAGTCGGACGCTCAACCGACTGAGCCACCCAGGCACCCCAGAGCACTGCCTATCTTGTTCACTGCTATATGCCCAGTACCTATGAGAGTGGTTCGCACATAGTGGCTACTCAACAACCATTTGTTAAATGCATAGTTAAATTTCAAGGCAGACAATATGCTCTTTGGGGACAGGGGCCATAAGAGAATCATCTCTGCATGATTCAGAGTACCTAGGAGATTAGCTTGGATTTTGATTCTATGAATGAAGAGCTCTTCAAATTTAGCCTGTGCAATGATTTTGTGTAAGCTCACTTCAAATAAATTGCTCTATTTTCAAAAGAAACAAGACTAAAACCTTTGTCTTCATGAATTTAACATTTGTGGTAGTCTCTTTGCAGGTAATGCATAAGTTCATGACATGAGATAATTTGCAATTTTGCTGAGAGATTAATTTGAATCCTAGAAGTTGGTGAAAAGGACTCACTCTCTTAGAGACTAATGTGGCCAGAAGCCAGTATGCAACCCAGGATGTGCGTGTTTGGTGATGGGGTGGGTTCAACTTACGATCTTGTGTGTGTAGGAAAAGATTTTTCTTCTGAAAGGTAATATATAAATGTTGACTGAAATAAAGAAAACTTCTAGAATGATAAGGTAGGTGAAGGAGACTAAAAAGGTATTAGTTCTTTGCCAGAAAATAGACTTTTGGATAAAGAGTGAAATGTTAAATTCCTTGGTGACTAGAAGCTATGATAGAAACAAGCCAGCCATATGTTCTTTATGAAAATACAAAAAGCAAGATTTGTGAAATGGATTTAGTAAGTGTTTGCAGCCAGGACATAAGCTGATCATCAAGAGAGTTGGATCATTTACATATACTTTTGCAGTTATATGAAACTACATTGCATAGAGAAAATGGTATACCATGATGGTCTTTATGAATTTGCAATTTCCAAGGGTTTCAGGAACTCTCCCTCATGAGTTAAAGAATCTGCTGTTGTTTAATAAGCACACAAGGAGTTGGCAACTTTATAAACAGGAGGTAGAGATTAACCTATAAAAATAATTAATTAGGTAGGATGGTAACACAGGCAGGATTTGAAGCTAGGGGATGCTCTGCCCTGTTATTGAAGTATCTATTTCTCTCTTTCCTCAGCCCCCTTCACATTTCATTCTCCTTACTGCACACTGTTGATCCCTGCCCCTCAATTCTCCTGCCAGCCATTTTCCCCTGGAAATGTTCTACCATTAGCAAATGCCTTGCTGTTTAATGTTCTCTCGGAAAGTTCAGAAAATGACATACACGACGTCTAATTATTAGCTTGCGCAGTGTGACCAGTGTCAGCATTGTTAGGTTTTGCATAATTTCGTGGACAGTATCTGTTTTACTTAAATACCATCACACTAATTTACTCTGGATCAATAGGCAAACTGATAACAATTACAAGATGATTGTGCAGATAGAGCCTATTCCAGGGGCAAATCTGTTTCATCTAAATGATCAAAAAGTAACAACATAATATTTGATACGTTAACTGGTGTATTTCATTCCTGGCATTCTCTTGAACCACTTGCCTTTCCCCAGTTTGGTCACTGGCATGCCACGGGTTAATACATTAAAATATTATCCTGCCATATTTGGATCAATGGATTTAAACTCAGAGAATAAAAGTATGATTCCTTGTTGTTTTTTTAAAGGTTTATTGTTAAATAATCTCTTCCCCCGATGTGGGGCTCAAACTCATGACCCTGAGATCAAGAGTCATAGGCTCTACCAGCTGAGTCAGACAGGTGCCCTGAGAGTATGATTTTTAACTCTCATATTTTCAAAGCTGAAAAACAAGCATAAAATCTTTGGATTTGAAAGACTATACAGTTAGGCTTTTTTTCCCCCCTGGAAATAGACAAAAGTTGTCTGGACTGGTGGATGGAAAAGGATAGCTGGAATGGAAGCCAG
Source organism: Panthera uncia (assembly GCF_023721935.1). NCBI lineage: Eukaryota > Metazoa > Chordata > Mammalia > Carnivora > Felidae > Panthera > Panthera uncia. The sequence continues at coordinate 14,841,930 of NC_064809.1, read as the reverse complement.
GGAGCTGAGATATGTGTCTCAGAGAATAGAGCTAGTACTCTCCCCCATACTAGACTGGCAATCCCTGGATGGGAGTGAAACAGAGCGAAAGAACTTCAGATGGTTTGGGAATCTGCAAGCAGACACTAATTTTGCCTTGTGCTTTCTGACAGCAAGCAGCAAGACCTCAGGTTGTCTGCCCTGTAGGGATTGTATTTAATTATCCATTCACTCATTTGCTCACTCAGCATGTATTTTCTGCCTACCTGGTGGTGGGCACTGTATCTGGGAATGGGAATACCAGTGTGTAGAAACCCGGGATAAGAGCAAAAGTGTAGGATCTAATGTTGCTCAACAAAACTCTTTGCCCATAGTTTGCCCTGTCAGGCTGATGGTAATTCACTCCTCCAGTGCTCGGGATACAAATCTTGACATCATCTTTGACTCCTCTTTTTCTCGTACTCTGTGTCCAATCCAACAAGAGATTCTTTTGGTTCTGCTTTCAAAATGCATCCAGAATCCAAAAACTTCTCTCCACCTCTACTGCTACTGAAATGAGTCTCCTTGCTTCAACCTTCCTCTCATAGTGTGATCTCAACATACTAGCGTGGTCACTCTTCTGCTCAGAATTCTCCCTGAAGTCCCCATTTCACTCAGAGTAAAACCAAACCCAATTGCCTTTCTGAATGTGTCTCTTGCTTTTCTCACCCTTGCTCACTGTGCCACAGTGACTTTCCTGCTATTCCTTGAGTAGACTCACTCCTATCCCCAGGCCTCTGCACCTGCTGTTCCCTGTGCCTGCAAAGTCCTTTTCCCAACGCCCCCACTTGAAGAACCTCTTCACTTCTCTCATCTGCCCACATATTGCCTTCGTAGTGAACTCTATTCTGGACAAACCTGTTTAAAATTTCAAACCACCATCCCTAGGCTGCACTCCCAAATCTCCTTTGCCCTGCTCTGCTTTACTCCATAGCACTTACCAACTTCAAGCATACTGTGTTGTTAGACTTATGTATTATGCTTATTATTTATCACTTATTCCCTCATCACTTATTCCCTCATCCAAGAATGCATGCTTCATGACGTCAGAGGCTTTAGTTAGTTTTGCTCACTGAAGTTTCCCAGGAGTCTAGAAAAGGGCTCAGAACATAATAGGTGCTCAGAAGATACTTGCTGGCAGAGATGGTTGAATGAATTCTTCAAAGTATAGTGTAGGAAGCACTGGAATGATTGCTCAAGCACATAAAAGCACAATTGTAGTGGCAGGTCTTAGTCCCATGACGTTCCCTGACCAGCGAGGCATGGAGGAGGGCTAAGAAATGGCTGAGAGTTGAACTGAGAGATTGTGAGGTCAGAACAAAGGGTGTGACAGTGGCCAATGCTGTGGATTAATGATGGGGACCAAGGGAATGGGGGTCATTGAAGTAAATGAGTGTAGGGCAGGGAGAAATCAGACAGGGTTGGCCCCCAGTAGTCAGACAGCTCATACCATGGCAGCACTCTGTAAGATTCCAGTTATCTAGATGCAACTTTGGGTGAAAGGCAGATTAATTTTTCTTCCCCTGGTAGAATATGGGTTATAAATAAAAAGTAATATGACATATACAAAACATTACATGGTTTGTGCACTTGAGTTGTATGCAGATTTGTACCTTCTACCAAAACAACCTGGCTGATTTCTGTGATTCCTCAGTAAACTTGGATCCAGTTAACTATCACGCAGCAGACACATGAACTGTGTGACTGAGAAATGAATACATGAAGTAGAGAGAAGAACTGACTGCCTTTTACCATTTTTCCTTCGTGCAAAAAGTCAACCTTTCATGTCCTGCCCTGTTTTAACAGTCTCGTTATTCAGATTTTCAGGTTGTGGTGTAATTGCAGAAGTCTGGTAGTAGAATTGTGTCATTAGGTTTTTATCCCAATATCCTGCCTTGCTTGTTCCAATAGTGTGTTTACTTTGGAGACAATTAAATAAGAAGTTTGCTTCCATCTATGCATTGAAAAAAACCTTACTGGGGCCACTTGGGTGGCTCAGTCAGTTAAGTGTCTGACTTTGGCTTAGGTCATGATCTTACAGTTTGTGGGTTCAAGCCCCGTGTCAGGCTCTGTGCTGGAGAGCTCAAAGCCTGAGCTCCAGCTCAAAGCCTGGAGTCTGCTTCGAATTCTGTGTCTCCCTCACTCTCTGCCCCTCTCCTGTGCTCATGCTCTGTCTCTCTCTCAAAAATAAATAAAACATTAAAAAAGTTTTTTTTTAAACCTTACTAAATACCTACCACATATGAGACATTCTCTGCAAATGAAGCACATACAAGCTGAATGGATTTCTCCATCCATGTTTCATTGGGACATCAAGAATAACATATCTAAAATGAAACTCATCCTTCATCCTCTAAATCCACTTGCCCTCTGTTCCTTAACTTGGCTAAAGTCCTCTCCACCCATCTAGTCATCCAAACCAGAAACCCTGGGGGCCTAGTAGTGCAGGACTACTCAAGGTGTGGTCTATGGATAAGTGTTGGACCACAGATTACCACTGTCACGAGATAAACACACAAATTGAAAGTACGCATTAGAAACTCTTAGAGCGATTTGACATTTCTGCAACATCCAAGCACATGATCATTTTCTTTTGTTTTGTTTTACAAAGGTATTACTCCACAGTGGTTATGAATTCTCTAAACTGGACTTCACTGAGACAGTTTGAGAAGCACTGTTCTAGACTGCTTCTCTGCCCTCACTATATATCCATGCAGACATCAATTCTGTGATCCCATCCCAAATATATCTCAAATTCATTCTCTTCTCTTCGTTCAGTTTAGGCTCTCATTGTTTACCTGGCATATGACAATGGTTAGGTAACTGCTTTCTTTCTCCTTAAGCTTCTGTGTTCTTCCAATCATGTACCATATTGCTTCCAGAGAAATATTTGAAAATGCAAAGATGATCATATGCCTCTCTGTTTAAAATCTGACAATGGTTCTTGACTAGCCACTGAATGAAGTACATGTTCCTTTACATGATTTTCAAGCTCCTCCACAATCTTGCTCTTTACTAGTTTTTAGTTTAATCTTCTGCCATTCTTTGCTCTGTAGTATATACACAATCCATATCAAATTTATTTGGGGGAACTAAACCCACCTTACTTTTTCACACCTTTGCAACTTCAAACATTACATTCCATGCAACTGTAATAACTGTCTGCATTTGTTCCTTGGAAAAATCTTTCTTTTCCATAACACTCCATTCAACAGTATCAAATTTGGATTGCAACAATAGGACAAAGGTACAAGTCATTGACACTTATAGGTCAGAAGTAAGGAGGTGAGCATATTAGAATCAGATAAGAGAAGATCTAAAGCTTGGGGTGAGGGTTCTGAACTAAATGGAAAAGTCAGCATGGCTCTAGGGAAGTCCAGAACTGAAAGAGAAGAACCAAGTCAGGTCTAACAAAGAATAAGTTGTGATGGTATTGAGGCTCCAACTCTGAGGTCAAGAGAAATGTCACAAGACATTCCCAAGAAGCGAAAGCCGGGAACCAAATAGGATCCAGATCAAGATACTATCTGAAATCTCCAACAAGAGCAGGGAAATGTGCGCTCTGCCCACCCTGGGGTCTGCTTAGTGCCTTTGTTTTTGTTTCTATACGTCCATATGCAGAGGCTTTCACTCTGGGATGCTTTATGTCAAGGAATCCAGTCTGTTCTGCTCAGATACCACCTTTCGTCTCCTTGCTACAGTTTGCTTATGTGTGTACACTTATATATTCATTAGCTGTTAACTCACTGAATTGTAATTATTTATTTCTTTGCATATTTTCCCACTCTGCTAGACCATGAACTTCTGAGTGCAGCACTGCTTGTCTTCATGTTCTTAGTGCCTAGCACAGTCCATTGCCATATAGCTGGTATTTAGACACATACTTGTGAGATGAATTACTAAGTGAAAACATAAGTGCTTATTTAGGACATTCAAGTAGTAGACTTAGAGCAACCTTTTTGACTGTCCATTAGTATGCTTCATGATTCACTGTAAAATCTTGGGTCATGTCACACACCAGGCCGTGATCATTGGATCTCAAGCTTCCATAACCTACCACTGGTACACAACACAATATTGACTGGTTCTAGGAAAATAAGTCCGGGACGAGATTTGTATGAGAAATTCCGTTGTCCACGTTATAAATGAATCTAGTTCAGAGGTCAACATGCTTTTTCTGAAAAAATCCAAAAAGTAATATTTTTAGGGTTTGTAGGCCATACAGTCTCTGTTGCAACTCCTCAGCTCTGCATTTTAGTGTGAAAGAAACCATAGACAATTCATAAATGCGTGAATGGGGTAGTGAGCCAATAAAACTTTATTTACAAAAACCACACAGTGGGTCATATTTGGCTTGTTGGCTGTAATTTGTTCACCCCGATCTTGTCACTTCTAGTAATACTTCGTTATCAGAAGGGATCAGAGTAGGAGAAACAGACACTGATGGTTACTACAAATCCTGGGCTAGATACTTGAAATTAGTTATCTCTTTTATCTTTCATAGCATCCTGTAAAATACATAGTATTATCTTGTTTCATGGATGAGAAAAGTAAATTGTTCAAACTATCTAAGTAGTTTTGTAAGATTGTATAAACAATAGCTGATGAACCCTCTACTGCAACCAGATCAAGGTGACTACGAAACTCATGCTTCCTTCATTCAAATACACTGTCTCTACTTCATTCAGTTGACCCTTTGTTGTGAGAGATGTAAATTGTGAGAAGTTTAAAGTTGTCTTTTATCCATCAGGAGAGGTGTGGCTGTACTTGGTAATAACCCCAGTAATCTCAAGTATCTTAAATGCCAGTGTGGTCTGTGAAATATAGCACAGCTGTGAAAGGGTGTTTAGACCTTAGGGCCGTGTGGGCATTTGTGTGTATGTGTGTGATTCTTAGGAAGGTTTAGTCATTCCCAGAGAGAGCAGAGAAGGTAAGCTGAGTGCATGTAGTGTGGTTCTTACTCATTCTGCATGTTCATTTCAGATTAGCATATTGTCCTCACTCTGGTCCCAGGCTGAGGGTGACCCAACCTCTAGAATATCACTGGTACCTATGGCAGGGAGTTGGGAACAAAGCAGATCATGCATACAGCAGCTTCAGCCCAGAATTGATACATATTAGTTCTACTCACTCTTCAGTAGCTAAAGTAAGTCAGATGGTTTTATCTGACTTCAGGGGAAACATGTAGCTTGCCATGTACCCAGGATGAAGAAAACTATAAATATATGTGAATAGCACTAATGACTACCAAGGCTTTAGTAGGAAATTAGGATTTTTGCTAAGTAGATTAAATGTCAAAAGTTTTTGTATCTGAAATTATGCCAATGTGTGTGGGAGAAAGTGAAGGTCCAAACGCCTTCAGAACATATTAATGTTAATATCACCTTATGTATTAAATACAAAAACATTCTTTTCTGGCTTATTTACTCTGTTGTATATTTGGATGGTGAATATCATCTCCAAATATTTTGGCAATGGGAAATGCAGGCATTCTACAAAGCACTAGATATTATTTAACATCTTGTAGAATTGTCAAATCAAAGTTTAAAGAAAATTTAGTAATGTTAGAACTAGCATTTATATGATAATAAATATTGTTGATTCTTCTATTTGGAAAGGCAGAATGAAAATAATATAGCCAATTTGGAAACAAATGATAATTAGGAAACTGAATATGGGTAAACTTGGCTTTTTGTATGTGTTTGATACCAAGCCAAATTCTGTCCTCAGTGACCCCCTACACAATTCTCATCATCAGAACTGGGTCCTTTATTACTATGTATAAATATACCTAAGGCTATGTCCAACCTCTAACACCAAGGAAATTAATAACTGCTGGAAAACTGGAGGGTACTTTGCAAGGGCTCTAAACCTATGGCCCTTTTCCACTGGTTACAACCCACAGGGGGCTGTTCACACATTATGAGACATGGCTTCACTCATCACCATGGCCACAGGATGATGAAGGATCTCCAAGACTTCAGGGTTCATGCTAATCTTAGTGCTGCTTCTCTATTGTGCTTATTAACATTTAGGAAGGAATGAATTGGAGGATTAAGGCAGCAGAACTTCTTGCTTTCATCCAGTAGCTGAGGTGGAACGACTACATTCCAGGGTTTATATTTCAGCGTGATAGTGTTGTTCACACTGATTTCATATTTCTACCCCTGGAGCTTCTTTTTGTACAGGTCAATAATGCTAAAGGGATTCAGCATATATAGTGGGGGTAGAAGTCTGAGATGATTCCAAGTTTAGTGATTCTGTATACTGTGGCCTAGTATACACCAAGGGTGGATGTGACAGAAGTTGGTCAGAAGTTGTAGCATCTCTTTAGATCAATGGCACTTTTGACTAAGAGCTGTCAAAGTATTTGTTTTTTGTTAGGAAGGGTAAATGTCTTCTAGTCAGTTTAATGCTAGTAAGTGTATTAAATTTACTACCTTGGATTCATTCATTCTTGGTCCTTAGGTGATTTCATTGTCTATCTTTTATTTTCTGTAGGTATAACAGAAAAGTTCATAAAAATTTGTCCTACTGCAACATTAGAAGGCCCAGGAAACAAATTTCAGTAAAATTTTTGTTATTTCTTGGCCAAAAAATTATAATCCCATAAATCATAGCACTATAAGAAACGGCATGCTGGGTCAGACTAATGGTACATCCAGCCATCATCTTATCTTTGGCATTGGTGGTTCTGACCAACATTTTTTGAGGAGAATGCAGGGTAGTGCCCTTTTATTAAACTAATCTCAAATGTGCCAAAATATTCTTAACTTTAAGGAAGTTTTGTTACCATCTATGTTTTCTGAAACCATTTTATGCATTGATAGTAGTAGAAAGAGCCTTATCCAAATGCTTCTGAAATATTTTTCATTTTCCCATAACATGTTATCTTTCCACTATATAAGTTAATAGCAAGTCCATTTGACCTCTCATATCATGGAAAAGGGGAGAAGGGTCTAGTGAGTTGAAAAGAGGATGTTGTATTTCTCTGTTTGGTCTTCCAGATTCATGCCTCTCCCTTCTCTCCCAGATCTGTGCCCTGGAAGGTTGACCTTTGTTGACTACATCAACTACTCTTGCTGCCTTCTGACTTCCATTAGGTTTCAGCCAATGGGAGGAACTAGTAGGAAACCAGAGTGTAGGAAGAGAGAAAGGTCAAGGTATTTATTCCTCTGGCATCCTCTCTCCATGGTCTGTGGTTGGCTCGAGCTCTATTTGTCTGTCAGAGCCTATAGCTCTTGCCAGACCATCCTCTCTACAGCATCAGGTCTCCCTGAGTTTTGGGAATGGCCTCCATGCCTTGTCCTTTTAATCCTAGGCTTAATTTCTCTCTATTGCTCGTCCCTGGGTACTTTATCATCCCTTCTTTAGTACTATTTCTAACTCTGCCTATCCTTTTGCAAATAGTCATTTTAATAAGCTCTCTTCAATTAGTCTTTTTAAATGAACCATCTGTTCCCTGCTACACCCCCTGACTAATACAAGGTGGTTTGTACCTTTTATTTGGGTGCTATGCTGCTTAGGGTGGGTACAGAAACACTGAGTGACTGATGGAGCTAGATGGGTCTTAAATCCTAAATACCGATTTTGTTGAGCTGTCGAGTATTTGCTGGGGGAAATAATTGATGGGAGTTTTTCTCCTCTGTGCCTAGCAGGAGGAAGCAAATTTAGTGCCTTCCTATACACTAAAGAGGAAATTGAACTGAATACATCCTTAGACAGTGTGTTAGTTTCCTATTACTGTTGTGACAAACTTCAGTGACTTAAAACAACACAAATTTATTATCTTACAGTTCTGGAAGTCAAAAATCCAAAATGGGTCTCAGGGGGATAAAATTAATATGTTAGCATGGCTGCATTCCTTTGAGAATTCTAAGGGAAAAACTATTTCCCTGCCTTTTCCAGCCTCTAAAAAGTGCCACATCCCTTCGTCCATGTCCCCTTTCCATCTTCAAACCCAGCAATAGACAGTTTAGCCTTTCTCACATAACATCACTGACTCTCATGCCTCCTCCTTATATTTACAAGGACACTTATGGTCACACTAGCTCACCTGGATCATCTAGGATACTCTACTAAGCTTCAGGCTAGCTGATTGTCAGGAACTTTAATTTAGAAAGTATGGATTCTGAGAGCTATTGCATCTCCAACCAGCCATGACACCTTGAGAAAGCAAGAATTGTACCAGCCCAGATCTGGATTTTCTCCTAACTCTGACAGATAGTGATTGTCTTATTTTATTTTATTTTTAACAAATTTTTAATGTTTATTGATTTTTGAGAAAGAGAGAGAGAGAGTACGAGTGCAGGAGGGGCAGAGAGAGAAAGAGGGAGACACAGAATCTGAAGTAGGCTTCAGGCTCTGAGCTGTCAGCACAGAGCCCAACACCGGGCTCAAACCCATGAACCATGAGATCATGACCTGAGCTGAAGTTGGAGGCTCAACCAACTGAGTCACCCAGGAACCCCTATAGTGATTATTCTAATAGATTAAAGTAGCATTTTAAATTCTAGTACTTTGAAAGAGGACCAGAATTTCTGTTATTTACTTAAGATTTCGGCAAAAAGTTTCAAAACTTACGAGCCATGTTTGCCAATGTCTTCCAATACGACTAATAACACAAGCCAGGAGTTATGGTGGTATATTTATGGGACCAAAAGTAGTGGTTACATGGACTCTGACCTATGAGGTTTTCCTATGCCACCTACTTACTGACGTAGAAGCAAAGCCAAGTTTTGCTAGAAACTTGATTTGCATGTATTCAGTGAGATTGTTAACTTTGCTTAAGACCAGAATATGCCATTCAAATAATAGTTTGACTGGTTTTTCCTCCTTAATAAAAGATTTCCAAGGCTTAGGAATCAGTTCTCATCTCTAGACTCCCCAGTAGGAACCAAAAAAGCAATGTGATAGTGTGAAAATAATAAAACAAAAACAATCCTAGAGCATCTCCAGGAGTGAAAAGTATTTTCCAATTCTCTTAACACATCATCTATGAATTAGATGATGTGACATTAAGACTGCTGATACACAGAAAGCTGGGGCCCTTGTCCAACATGCATTGAAATTCAGGGCCATGTTTTCTGTGCTGAGATAGGTGCTGAGAATTTGGAACATGTCTATTTTTTGAAAAAAATGATATCATAACTATTTCCCCAACCATTTATTTTTACTTTCCAAAAACCATAGTAATAACCTTTTCTAACTACATAAAAACTGCATTCATGCCAAAAAATTGCAACAGCATATGCTAATTCAGTGCTGTAGTAACTTTATGGCTTGGTACTGCCTTAGAAATGAAGTAAGCCCTGATACAGGGTTTGAATTAGACCCTCGGAGAAAATTCTAGCAAGGAAGGTAAGTGGTGCTGCCTGTATCAAAGCCCAGGACTCCATCTCCTGGCCAGGGATGGACAACATTCCTTTGAAGTGTCTTGTCACACTGGAGAAAGAAAAGGCCACAAAGAACACAGAAAATGAGCAGAGGCACATGTCACATGTTTGCATGAACATATTCTGGTACTAGCATGCTGACATGTCATGACCGGTAACTAAATCCTTTGGGATTTGGAGGTAGCTGTAGGACCCCAATGGAAACACTTTGACTTTGAGGGTGCTGTAGGGTTTCTTTCCTTGAATACTGGAAGGTGGAGTAGATCTTACCTGCATGTATTCTCTGAATTAATCTAGTCCAATCTGGATTTCAAATCCAGCCATTTGATGCACGTACATATGACCTTGTGTGTCATTTGATGTGCGAGTAACAGGAGATTAAACACAGTCTCTGTGGCTGTCAAGTAGATGGGGAGATAAGATGTGAAAATGAATAGACGATGAACAACACAAGGCCATACCTAACTCTGCTAAAACCAACAGAACTTGTGTTTTCCTGTCTTACTTTGTGCTCTTGGTCAAAATGCCATCCGTCCTTTAAAGCCCATCCTCCAAGAAGTCTCCTTTGATCCTGCTGAAAGGAGATCTTTTCCCCTTTTACAGCTTCATGGCTTACCTACAGTACGAGTCCAGTAAGTACTTATTAAATGGAAAAGTGATACATTAATTCTTGTTAAATGAATAAGTGAGAGATGTAGTAAGAACTTAGAGGTTAAGGTGATTGCTTCTGTTCGGAATGTTGAGGGAAAAAATTTAATGGAAGAAGTAACATTTAATTCCCTTTTGAGATTGTTACAAGAGTAGAGTCTTTGCTAATATGTCAAATTCGCGGTACATAAAAGGGTAAGATTTATACATCTCTGAAGAGACATCCACGGATAGTATCATGCTCCTTCTCTATCAAAACCCCCCCACACACCCCCACCCCCACACACAGCAAGGATTTCTGACTTGGAAGATTTAGCATGGTATCTGGCCCACAGAAAATGATCAGTGCAAGTTGAATAAATGATTGAAATATTTTGAAGAAAAAAAATTCATCTTAAATCTATATTGCCAGTCAATAATTCTTCATCTTTAGAGAACAAAATTAAGATTTCTTAAGACCTCTGTTGCAGGAAATTTCATACGTATCTCCTAATTTCAGTTCTTGCAACAATGCTGGGAGTCTGATATTATTCCCACCATTTTTGTAAACAGAACGTTTGGCTCAGTGGGATCAAGTAACTTGCACAGGTCACAAAGGAAGTAAAAGAGTGGCAGTTCAAATCCGAAACATGATCTTCCCATTATTCAGAATATGTGGAAAACGCAGATAACATAGGTACCCTGTGTGGTTGGTTCATCCTTTAAAACAGCGTTGTCATTTTTATTTTTAACCTTGCCCGCCATGAATTAAAACTTTGTTTAGTCCTCTCCTTAAGAAGCTATTGTGGTCTTTCTGGTGAAACCACCCGAGTCTCCCATCTTAACCAAACCCATTGGGTTTGGAGAAATGTTCCTGAAATCTTTCCATCTTTTCCCCAGCATTATTGCAAACCTGGTTTCATTTTTACATTAACACATCCTCTGGTATTATATATATAAATAAAATAAACTAAATCCGGTGCTTCTTGTGCATCCTGATTGGCCAGGCCAGATGGAGTGATTTCTGCACTAGGATTGAAAATCAAAACACAGTGCTTTTTAAAGAGGTGGAAGTTTAGAAACAACTGTTCATGGCAGACTTAGCTTTAATTCTAAGGGGGTTAAGGTTTGTTTTCAAGCCACGTTTGATGATGGAATATTGGGATCTCCACCCTGGAGCTACTATATATGTATCACACGTCTATATTGCCCTTGACAAAGAGGGGGGCATAGCTAGAGCTGAGCTGTAGAGGGTTGCAGAGCAGTGTAGCTGCTATTATCACAGTCGTGGCGAAGTGACGGTTGTTTTTACTTTTGATTTTTAAGAGCCTGTATGGAGAAACCAACTGATGAAAAGTCGCTTTGTTGCATAGGTTCTGCCCGCCCCCCCCCCCCGAAGAACAAATTCTGAAGAGCACTACATGCTTATTTCCAAGCACTTACTATGAGTTAGGGCCCTTGCACTAGCTATCTGATTTAATCTTCAGGATAATCCTATGAAATTAGCATGACAATTCCTGTGTTGAGGATACATGAGATCTTTAGGGTCACACAACTAGTGTAGAGAAAAGCTGGGGTAACTAGCAAATTTATGGTTCCAAAACCCTTACTTGATTGCAACGCCAGCTCTGAACGTACCATCAGGAATGTAAATGCATCAGAAGACAGGTTTCCTCTGTCACCGAGAAGACAGGGCCTAGAATATCTCTAAGTAACAATATTAGCATTTTGGGATGTATACAGGATGGGGATATCCGATGCTTGTTTTCACTTTTCACCAAGAGAAGACAAAGGATGTCATGCAATAGGACAGTGTAATAATGCTGAAACCAATATGGAAAGCATTGTGGCATAATAGCTTATATATAGGATTTGGATCCAGAAAGTATTAAAGGTAGACTTCCACTTATTTTCCTAGCTAGATAACCTTAAGCAAATTATTTACCCCATTTACCTGTTTCCTCATCTCTACAATGAGGATAATACAGTCAATGATTAATATACAACTAATGGTATGATTAATGCATTAAAAGCAGTTGATATTTAATGCATACATCTGGAGTTGGGAGATAAATATACACCTGTGAAACCATCTCCACTATCTGGGACATAAACATATCCATTACTTCCCAAAGTTTCTCCCTAACCTCATCATTGTTATTGTTTCTGTTATTTGAATGCACGAATACCTAACATAAGATATGCATTCTTAGCAATTTTAAGTATACAATACAGCATTGTTAGCTATCAGCACTGTGGTATACAGTAGATCTCCAGATCTTACTTATCTTGTATAACTGAAAGCTTCTGCCTTTCATCCATCACCTCCTCATTTCCCCAGCCCCTGGCACCCATCATTCCACTCTCTTCTATGAGTGTCAATTTTGGATTCTATATTAAAATGAGATTATGCAGTATTTGCCTGTCTGTCTTATTTCACGAAATATAATGCCCTCCAGGTCCATTCATGTTGTTGGAAATGGCATAATTTCATTCCTTTTCAAGGCTTAATAATATCCCATCATACCACAATTTCTTTATCCATTCACCTTTTGATGGACACTTAGGCTGCTTCTATATCTTGGCTGTTATAAATAATGCTTCCATAAACATGGCACTACAGATATCTCTTAGAATGCTGATTTCACTTCCTTTGCATATATACCCAGAAGTGGGGTTACTAGTTCATATAGTTGTTCTATTTTCAATTTTTTCAGTGTTTTCCATAATGAATGTACCAATATACATTTCTATCAACAGTGTCTGGGAATTTCCTTTTCTCTACATCCTTGCTACCACTTGTTACCTCTCTCTCTCTTTTAATAATGGCCGTCTTAATTAGAGTAAGGTAAAATCTCATTGTGATTTTGATTTATAGTTCTCTGATGATTACTGATGTTGAATATCTTTTCATGTACTTATTGGCCTTAGTTTTTGGATACTAACCCCCCATCAGATATGTGGTTTGCAAATATTTTCCCCCTTTCTGCAGGTTGCCTTTCCATTTTGTTGATTGTTTCTTTTCATATGTGGATGCTTTTTAGTTTGATGTAGTCCAACTTGCTTGGTTTTGCTTTTGTCTTCTGTGCTTTGGTGCCATATCCAAAAAATTATTGCCAAGACCACTGTCAAGGAGATTTCCTCCTATGTTCTTCATCTAGGAGTTTTATGGTTTCAGCTCTTGAGTTCAAGTGTTCGATCCACTTTTTTTTACTTTATTTAAATTCTAGTTAGTTAACATACAGTGCAATATTGGTTTCAGGAGTAGAATTCAGTGATTCATCGCTTACATACAACAGCCAGTGCTCATCATAACAAGTGCCCTCCTTAATAACTATCACCCATCTAGCTCATCCCCCACCGACTTCCCTCCATCAACCCTTAGTTTGTTCTCTATCATTAAGAGTCTGTTATGGTTTGTTTCCCTCTCTCTTTTGTCTTTGATCCATTTTGAATTGATTTTTGTCCATGGTGTAAAAGTCCAATTTCATTCTTTTGCATCTGGAATCCACTTTCCCCAACAGTATTTGTTGAGAAGACTATCTTTTCTCCATTGTGTGTTCTTGGCACTCTGGTCAAAAATTAGTTGACCACGTATGCATCTGTTTATTTCTAGGCTTTCTATTCTCTTTCATCTGTCTATATGTCTGTATGCCAGTAGCATATTGTTTTGATTGCTTTAGCTTTGTGATATAATTTGAAATGAAGTTTTGTTCTTTTCGTTTAAGATTGCTTTAGTATTGTTTTTTCTGTTTCTGTGAAAAATGCCATTGGGATTTACATAGAGATTGTATTGAATCTGTAGATCCCTTTTGGTAGTATGGACATTTTAACAATATTAAGTCTTTTAACCCATGAGCACTGGGTATCTTTCCATATATTTGTGTCTCCTTTAATTTCTTTTATCACTGTTTTATAGTTTTTAGTATACAGATCTTTTACCTTCCTGGTTAACTTATGCCTAAATATTTTATTCTTTTTGATTCATATTACCCCCAAATCAGTGCCTGTTTTGAGACCACAGAGCTGCAAATAATGTGAGTTGCCTCCTGTGCCCATTCCCTGCCAGCTGAGGCTGAGCAAGGCAACACTCTACCTTCCTGTTTCAGCATTCATACCGTAAACACGTGTCTTTTTCATGGTATGTTTAGTGGCAATTATTTCCACAATTTTTGCTTTTCATGCTTGTGCTTTCTGGCGATTTTGCTGTTTAAAATGGACACTAAGCATAATGTTGAAGTTCTGTCTAGTGCTTCTAAGTGTAAGGAAGTTATGATGTACCTTACAAGGAAAAATGTGTGTTAGATCTGCTTTGCTCAGGCATGAGTTAGTGTGTTGGCTGTGCGTTCAATGTTAATGAATCAACAATAGAGTACCTCCAGCAAAAGGAGGAAGACACTTTCCTGTCTTGATGTAAGTCCACTCTGGAAAAAATGCTAAAGTAGTATCTGGAGTGTATGCTGAAGCAATGGGAAAAGATGGAAATACAGATACATTTGTGGATTCATGAGTTAAAAATCGTGGCCCCCACATATTTCTATTGGTTAACGGATGCATCAAAAACATTACTCTCTCAGTTTGTAATTTTTCTCTTTTAGAGAATTTGTGTCACTAGAGCAGATGAATTGATTTGACTAGTTATTCAAAATTCAGCAGAGTCTGGCAAATAGATTATAGGAGGGATAGATCTGGCAAATATCTGGGTCGCTGACCCAGGGTAGTGATAGAATGTGCAGTTGAAGGAGTTTTTTCAGAAGGGGCAGGACAGCTTTGAGTGCCTATTATGGGTTGGAGGGCACAGTTTAGAAGGTGAGGAGAGAACACATCGGTAAATAATAAGAATTTAAGAGGACACATTTACTTGCTTTATTTCACAAGTTTGTCCAGAGTCTCGTTGAGGCTCACAAGAAATTATTTTATTGACATGCCTCATGCAATGAAAACTGAGTCCATGTGGCTCAAACTAACAATCATAGTTGTTCAGAATTCATGCTACATGCTATTGGTGTTGCATCAAATTGCTTTATAGTCATTAATTAAACAATTACTCAAATTGAAAATGTCTCTCTTAGGGGAATGTTAAAACATAATGATAAAGAACATAATTCTCATTAAGAACTATTAGTCCAAGTGTGACAAGCTTCATTTTTGTCTTATAGAAAACAGAGATGCGATTTGGTATTTAGTCAAAATAAATGGGTTATGACACATTCCACCCTTTGAAATGTTCCAAGGCTGGTGGGATAAAAGAAGGAGATCTGCAGATGGTATGCCGAGCAAAGGCATCTAATGAACCTAGCGTTGCTACATAGCAACAGCATTAGCATTTCATTTGTTGGAATGAATTATTTGAGTTTTTCACTTTTTCAAAAGGTTTATGCACTGATCTTCATGCAATGGTATAACTAATGATTAAAAATGAACAAAGGCTTGAAAAATAGGACTTATTAACAAAGGTTACAAGACCTGAAATAATTAAATCTGTGAGAAGGCTGATGGAATTATTTGGTCAGGATTTTTCAGTGCCTGAAGGAGGACTGTCCAGAAGATAGTAACTAGCTGTTCTTTCTCTCTATGGAATATATTAATAAATCTCAAAGGATGTCAATCTGAACTACAATAGGAGTTATTGGGGTGAGTTATGAGAAAGAACTTCCTGCCTGTTTTGGTAGGAAAGACTAAAATAATTTAGCAAAGAAGGTGTTCAGTCTTGTTCCCCTAAGAGTTTTTCCTGTCCCTCCCCGCAAATTAGAATCAATTCTCTTTGGCCTGAGAGATATCGGAACAGCCCTGTCTGAAGATAGGGGACCAAATGGTGTTTTGATGTCTCTGTTTTCAATAGGTTTGGTTATTACAGTCAATGTAGTGTGCTCAATGCTATATAAGCCTACTACTATTCTAAGACTTCACGGCTTTATTCTTTTTATAAGAAAGATCTCAAATTAGAGGTTGAAAATGTAAAAATAACAATTGCTTTAGCCCCGAGGAATTCTTAAAGCATGTCCATTTTCCTTGCCTCCTATAACTACGAGTTCATTATTAGCAAAAGCAGTTTTATTCATATTTCCTCACTTGCTTCCTCCTCCTTTGTCCCCCTCCTTTTTCCTCTCTCCCTTAATCTAACCCATGCAGGGTGGTTACTTGAGGGAATGGTTTTATGAATAAAGACTGTATCCTTTGCTCAAGAGCCTTGGTGTGTGATTATAGATTAAAGCTTTCATTTTGGAAGTCAGAGCAATATACATCCATAAAAATAGCAGTAGCAGCATTACTTTAATTACTGCATGTAGGAAGCATAAGAAGGATTCAAGACAAATACAGCACTGTAGTTTGTAGGCTTTAAGAGCTGCACTCTGGCTAATCGTACCAGTGTTCATGCTGGGGCCAAATGGACACCTCTTGGGGAAAGTCACCAAGGTTATTTCCATGTCACACATACGTGGCTCTGATTCTGTGCTTGTGATCATCCCTCTGTCCTGTTGGCTGGTTTTGTTTTAGATCCCTTTAGTGACTCATTTTCCTGCCACATGTAGGCATTGTGGCCTTCTAATCCTCCACCATAAGAATTTACTACGTGGTCCTCAACTGCAGTTTCCGGGTGATCACCTAAGATACGTAGGCCCCGTGCAATATTTGGACCGTATCTATACTAAGAAATTACTTGTTGTTTATCTGAAATGCAAATGTAACTGGGCGTCTGTTCTGTATTCTTATTTGCTAAATTTAGCACACTATTCTAGATGGCATTTTCACTAATTTGACGGTGTTAAATGGGATTATTTCATATGGATGGTGTCTACTGCAACTCCATTAATAGCGAATGCTGGAAATTCCTCAAACCAAACAATGAAGGGCAAACTCAGAGTTTAATTTAGAGGGATTTAATGATTTAAGAGTGAACATCACACCTTAGAGTGAAAGACAGTGAGTTTGGTTTTGTTGGCTAACCAAACAAAGCAGACTAAGAGAATACAATGTGTGGATTGATCTGTAATTTTGGTCTGGAGCACAGATTTTCCTAGCAGAGTAGGCACTTTGTGATTATAACTGTTTCAAGAACTTTGTGATTGTATTTGTTTTTGTCTATTAAAAAAAAAAAGACATCAGAAAATACGTGGCTCCCTGTGAGCCAGAGTAGGGAGGGTATCATGTAATCGTTGAATGCTCTTGCCTTGAGTTATGCAAATGAGGTATGTATCCAGTTTCAGTGAATGTTCTGTGTGCATTCAAGAAGAATGTGTATTCTGCCTAAAGCATGCTTTTTTTTTTAATGTTTGTTTATTTTTGAGAGAGTGGGGGAGGGGAGAAAGAGAGAGGGAGGGGCAGAGAGAGGGGGACAGAGGATCTGAAGTGGGCTCTCTGCTGTCAGCACAGAGCCCAACGGAGGGCTTGAACCCAAAAGCTGTGAGATCATGACCTGAGCTGAAGCTGAATGCTTAACCAATTGAGCCACCCAGGCGCCCCCACGTACAGCGCTCCTTAAATGTCAATTAAATCAAGTTAGTCGGTGGTGGTCAAATCTGTGTTCTTGTTCAATATAGTACTTGTTGAAACATTTATTGAGAGAGAGGTATTGAAATATCTGATTCCCTGGTGAATTTTTCAATTTCTTCCTGCAGTTCTATCAGTTTTTACTTCATCGTTTTTGAAGCTGTGGTTAGAGGACTAAACATTTAAGATTACTATGTCTTTTTAACAGAATGATCCCTTACCCTTTACTCTTGATGAAACGACCCTCTTTTTCCCACAAAATGAGTTTTATTCTGGAATTTACCTTGGCTGATATTCATGTAGCCACTCCATCTTTCTTTTTAGTGTGTGTATGTGTGTATGCACATCATATCTGTCTGTCTGTCTTTCTGTCTGTCTATCTACCTACCTACCTACCTACCTACTTACCTACTTACCTTTCTAACAACTCACATCTTTATCCACATATCTGTTGATGGACCCTTAGGTGTCTTCCATATCGTGGCTATTGTAAATAATGAAATAATGCTGCCATAAACATAGGGGTGCATATATCTTTACAAATTAATGGTTTCATTTTCTTTGAATAAATACCTGGAAGTGGAATTGCTGGATTTTATTTGTATTTTAATTTTTTGATGTAACTTCATTCTGTTTTCCACAGTGGCTGCACCATTTTGCATTCCTGCAAACAGCACATGAGGGTTGCCTTTTCTCCACATCTTTGACAACACTTGTTATTTCTTACCTTTTTGATCAATAGTAATACTGGCAGGTGTGAGGTTCTGTCTTATTGTGGTTTTGATTCGCATTTCCCTGATGATGAGTGATGTTGAGCATGTTTTCATGTGTCTTTTGGCCATCTGGATGTCTTCTTTGGAAGAATGTCTATTTAGATCCTTTGCCCATTTTTTAAAATTGGATTGTTGGATTTTTTTTTGATACTAAATACTATGAGTTTATATATTTTAGATACCAACCTCTTATTGGTTATATCATTTGCAAAAATCTTCTCCCATTCAGTAGGTTGGCTTTTCATTTTGTTGATGGTTTTCTTCAAAAAGCCTTTTAGTTTCATGTAGTTCCATTTGTTTATTTTTGCTATAATTGTCCTTGCCTGAGGACACAGGTCCAAAAAATATTGCTGTGATCCATGTGAAAGAACTTAATTCCCTATGTTTTCTTCTGAGGGTTTTATAGTTTCTGGTCTTACATTTAAGTCTTTAATTCACTTTGAGTTTATTTGTCTGAATGGTGTGTGAAAGTGTCCAGTTTCATTCTTTTGTGTGTAGTTGTCCAGTTTCCCCAGCATCGTGTATTGAAGAGATTGTCTTTTCCCCATTGTATGTTCTTACCTTATTTGCTGAAAATTAATTGACCATGTAAGTGATGGTTTATTTCTGGACTCTATATTCTGTTCCATTGATCTATGTGTCTGTTTCTGTGCCAGTGCCATACTGTTTTGATTACTGTGGCTTTGTTTAGGGTTTGAAATCAGGGCGTGTGACATGACTGGCTTTGTTCTTTCTCAAGATTGCTTTGGCTTTTTGGTGTTTTGTGGTTCCACATAAATGTTAGGATTCTTTGTTCTAATTCTGTGAAAAGTGCCATTGTTATTTTGATAGGGATTGCATCGAATCTGTAGTTTGCTTTGGGTGATATGGCCATTTTAACAATATTATTCCAATCCATAAGTTTAGGACATCTCCCCATTTATTTGTGTCATCTTCAATATCTTTCATCAGTGTCTTATGATTTTCAAAGTACAAGTATTTCACCTCCTTGGTTAAACTTATCCTGGATATTGTTTTTTTAATTTGAGAGACAGATAAAGAGAGAGAGAGAGAGAGAGAGAGAGAGAGAATCCCAAGCAGGCTCCATTCTCAGATAGAGCCGGATATGGGGCTCAATCCTACAATCCTGGGATCTTGACCTGACCTGAAATGAAGAGTTAGATGCTCAACTGACTGAGTCACCCAGGTGACCCCCTAGATAGTCTTTTTAATGCACTTGGATAAAGATTTTCTTCTATACTTCTCTTTCTGATGTTCATTATTAGTGTATAGAAATACAAGATTTATATATATTAATTTTGTATCCTGCAACTTTGCTGAATTTATTTATCAGTCTTAATATTTTTAGGTAGAGACTTTAGGGTTTTCTATATATAGCATCATGTCACCTGAAAATAGTGAAAGTTTTACTTCTTACTTTCCATTTTGGATGCCTTTTATTTCTCGTCTGACTGCTGGGGTTAGGACTTCCAATACAATGTTGAAGAAAAGTGGTAAGACTGGGCATCCTTCTTGCTCCATATCTTAGAGAAAAAGCTTTTAGCTTTTCATCATTAAGTATGATCTTGTCTCTGGGCTTGTCACATATAGCCTTTATTATATTGAGGTACATTCCCTCTATACCTACTTTATTGAGTTTTTACCATAAATGTATGTTGAATTCTATCAAATTATTTTTCTATGTCTATTGAGATGATCATATGATTTTTACCCTTCTTTGTGTTCATATGGTGTATCACATTGATTGATTTATGGATATTGAACCGTCCTTGCATTTCCAGAAAAAAATCCCACTTGATTATGCTGTATGAGCCTTTTAATGTATTTTTTGGTTTGGATTACTAATATTTTGTTGAGGATCTCGGTTCATTAGGCATATTAGCCTGTAATTGTGTGTGTGTGTGTGTGTGTGTGTGTGTGTGTGTGTTGCTTTTGTCTGGTTTGGTATCAGGGTAATGCTGGCCTCATAAAATGTTTGGAAGTATTTATTTCTCTTCAGTTTTTCAGAATATTTTGAGAAGGATAGGTACTAACATTTTTTAAATGTTTGGTGAATTTAACTGTGAGATCATTTGATTCTGGTCTTTTGTTTCTTGAAGGTTTTTTGATGACTGATTCAATTTCATTGTTAGTAATCAGTCTGTTCAGATTTCCAATTGTTCTTTATTAATTCTTGGAAGATTGTACATTTCTAGGAATTTATCCACTTCTTCTAGGTTGAGGCACTTGTTGGAATTTAATTACCCATAGTAGTAGTCTCTTATAATCGTTTGTATTTCTGTGGTATTAGTTGTAACTTTTCTTCTTTCATTTCAGATTTTATTCATTTGAGCCCTCTTTTTTTCTTAAGGAGTTCTGGATAAAGGCTTATCAATTTTGTTTATCTTTTCAAAGAACAAGCTTTTTGTTTCATTGATCTTTTCTATTTTTTGTCTCTATTTCATTTATTTCTACTCTGATCTTTGTTATTTCCTTTTTTTTTTTTTTTACCAACTTTGATCTTTGTGCTTTTTCTAGCTCCTTTAGGTACAAAGTTAGATTGCTTATTTGAGATTTTTCTGGTTTCCTGAGGTAAGCCTATATTGCTATAAACTTCCATTTGTTGTTTCCATTTTGATTTGTCTCAAGGTATTTTTTAAAAATGTTGTTTTAACGTTTATTTATTTTTGAGAAACAGAGAGAGACAGAGCCTGAGTGGGGTGGGGGGGCAGAGAGAGAAAGAGGAAGACACAGAATCCAAAGCAGGTTCCAGGCTCCAAGCTGTCAGCACAGAGCCCAATGTGGGACTCCAACCCATGAACTGTAAGATCATGACCTGAGCAGAAGTCGGTACTCAACCAACTGAGCCACCCAGGCACCCTTCAAAGTATTTTTATAATTCCTCTTTGATATCTTCACTGATCCTTTCATTGTTTAGTACCATGTTGTTTAGCCTCCATGGTTAGGTTTTTTTCCCCCAGTTTTCTTGTAATTGAGTTTTAGTTTCATACTTTTGCATTCGGAAAAGATGCTTTGTATGATTTCAATCTTCTTAAGTTTACTGAGAATTGCTTTTTGGTTAAACATGTAATCTATCCTGAAGAATGTTCCATGGGCACTTGAAAAGAATTTGTATTCTGCTGTTTATGGATGGAATGTTCAGTATATTTCAATTAAGTCCATCTGATCTAATGTGTCATTTAAAGCCAGGTAGTCTTAGTGTTTTTCTGTCTGGATGATCTATCTTTTGATACAGTGGGATGTTAAAGTCCCTCAGCATTACTTTATTCCTTTCCATTTCTCCTGTTATGTGTGTTAATATTTCCTTTATGTGTTTAGGCCCCTGTGTTGTGTGCCTAGATATTAATAAGGTTTACATCCTCCTTTTGGAGTGATTCCTTCACCATTATGTAATGCCTTTCTTTGTTTCTTGTTACAGTCTTTGTTTAAAGTCTATTTTGACTGATGTAAATATTTCTACCTCAGACTTCTTTGCATTTGCATGGAGTATCTTTGTCTATCTCTTCACTTTCAGTTTGTATGTGTCATTAGAACTGAAGTGAGTCTCTCGTAGGCAGCATGTAGATGGGTCTTGCATTTTTATCCATTCGGCCACCCTGTGTCTTTTGATTGGAGCATTTAATCCATTTAAATTTAAAGTAATTATTGATATATATGTACTTTTGTATATATGACATATAGATATACCATTTTGTTGATTATTTCTTGTTGTTTTTTTTACAGTTCTTTTCTGTTCCTTTATTCTCTTGCTTTCTTCCCTTGAGATTTGGTGACTCTCCTTAGTGTTATGCTGATATTGTTTTTTCTTTCTTTTTTGTGTGCATCTGTGTAAATATTTGGTTTGTGTTCACCAAGAGGTTTTATATAACATGCTACATGCATAGCAGTCCTTTTTAAGTTGATGGTTGTTTAAGTTCAAATGTCTTCTAAAAGTAGTACATTTTTTTTCTTCCCTTCCACTTTTTGTGTTTTTGGTATCAAATTTTATGTATTATTATTTGTGTATCCCTTGACTAATAATTGTAGGTCTATATTATTTTACTACATTTGTCTTTTTACCTTCAGACTAGCTATGTAGATGGTTGATCCACTACCTTTACTGTATGTTTACCTTTACCAATGAGATTTTTCCTTTCATAATTTTCTTTTTTTTAGTTATGGTCTTTTTTCCATTTAAAGAATTCCCTTTAACTTTTCTTGCAAGACTGATTTGATGGTGATGAACTAATCTCTCTCTTGATTTGGAGTGATAACCTTTCTGGGTGGACTACTCTTGGTTGTAAGTATTTTCCTCTTTGAATAGATCCTGCTGCTCTCTCTGACCTGCAAACTTTCTGCTGAAAAATCAGCCAATAACCTTATGAAAGTTCTCTTATATATAAATAGTTGTTTTTTTCTTGCTGCTTTTGAGATTCTTTATCTTTAATGTCAATATTTTGATTATAATGTATCTTGGTGTAGCTCTCCTTGATTTTTTTTATTTGGGATTCTGTGCTTCCTGGACTTGGATATCCATTTCCTTTGCTGGGTTAAGGAAGTTTTTGTATATTATTTCTTCAAATAGATTTTATGTCCCTTTCTCTAGTTCTTCTCTTTATAGGACCCCTATGATGCAGATGTTAGTACCCTTGATGTTGTCTCAGAGCTCCCTTAAACTGTTCCATTTATTTAAATTGTTTTTTCTTTCCTGTTCCACCCAAGTGATTTCTACTACCTTGTCTTCCAGATTCCTGATCCATTCTTCTGCATTACCTAATCTTCTCTTGATTCCTATAGTGTAGTTTTCATTGCAGTTACTGTATTCTTCACCTCTGATTGGTTCTTTTTAAATATTTTCTATCTCTTTGTTGAAATTCTCACTGAGTTCATCTACTCTTCTGTCAAGTCTGATGAGTGCCATATGAACTCTTTATGTGGTAATTTATCTCTATTTCTTTTAGATATTTTTTTAAGGTTTGTCTTATTTTTTCACTTGGAACCTATTCCCCTGTCTCTACATTTTTCCTGTCTGTGTCTGTTTCTATGTGTTAGGTCAGTTATATCTCCTGGTTTTGAAGTAGTGGCTTTGTATAGAAGTTGTCCTGTGGGGCCCAGTAGAGCAAACACCGATCCCCCACTTTG
This sequence comes from Panthera uncia, assembly GCF_023721935.1. Taxonomy (NCBI): domain Eukaryota; kingdom Metazoa; phylum Chordata; class Mammalia; order Carnivora; family Felidae; genus Panthera; species Panthera uncia. The sequence continues at coordinate 14,818,505 of NC_064809.1, read as the reverse complement.
GTCAGCCAAGCCAGACTTTCCAGGGGTGTCCCCTGTGTGAGCTGCATGTGTCCTCCTATTGTGGCTCGACTGTGACTGGTGTGGGCTCACTGATGTGCAAGGCTGCCCCCTGGTGTGGTTGTCTGTGAGCCCATCCACACCTGGTATGGGTGCACTGGTAAGAAGGGTTGGCCCCCAGCTGTCTGGCTGAGAGACTCAGCTGTTGAAAGAATGCTAGTGTGCAGGGAGCCACTTGTGGGGTACTTATGAGGTACCAGCTGAGGCCACTTGCTGAGTATGGTGGGATGAGCAGGTTGCCTAGGAGGGATGTTGGCCAAGGCTGGCAGGTTGGTTTGGGGAATCTGCAAGGGAATGTTGAGACAGGGTGAGGCAGTGCTAGCACATTAGATGAAGAATGTCAGAAATGGTTTCCACCAGCACTTAGGCCCACTAGGTAGAGGGGAGTGGGAAAAAAAAGGTGCCTGACAGCACTTCCATCTCTGGAGAACATTCCAACAGATCTCTGCCCCTCTGGCATGTGCCCTAAAATTAGTCAACGAATTTCTTTCACTTGTAACCCAGGTACTTTTCAAACTGCTGTCTCACTCAGTGTGAGTGAGATTTGTGTGCACCCTTTAAGAGCAAAGTCTTATTTTCCTGTTCCCCTCTGGCTCTTCCAGACACAGCCTTGCTGGTTTCCAAAGCTAGACATTGTGGGTGCTTGTGTTCCTGGGCTGGGAAGCCCAATGTGGGGCTCTGACCACTTTTTCCCACGTGAGTGTGTCTATGGTTGTGGTATTTTTCCTGCTTATTGGTCACCCCATGCTCATGTTGTGAATTCTAACTAAACTGAATCTCCATCCATCTTATCTATCTTGATGTGACTTTTCCTTCATAGGCATACCTCACTTTACTCTGCTTTACTTTACAGATACTGTTTTTTTATAAATTGAAGGCTTGTGGAAACTCTGCATTGAGCAAGTCTGTTGGTGTAATTGTTTCCCAACATTTGCTCACTTTGTATCTCTATGTCACATTTGGGTAATTCTTTTTTTTTTAAATGTTTTTATTTATATTTGAGAGAGAGGGACAGAGCATGAGCAGGGGAGGGGCAGAGAGAGATGGAGAGAGAATTGGAAGCAGGATCCAGGCTCTGAGCTGTCAGCACAGAGCCCAATGTGGGGCTCGAACTCACGAACCGTGAGATCATGACCTGAGCTGAAGTCGGACGCCCAACCAACTGAGCCACTCAGGTGCCCCACATTTGGGTAATTCTTGCAGTACTTTAATATTTGTGATTATTATTATATTTGTTATGGTGGTCTATGATCAGTGATTATAATTTGCTGGAAGCTCAGATAATGGCTAGAAATTTTTAACAATAAAGTATTTTTTAATTAAGGTATATACATTATTTTTTTAGATATAATATTGTACTCTTAATAGACTACAATGTAGCATACACATAACTTTTATATGCATTGGGAAACAAAAGCTTCATTTGAATCAATTCATTGCAATATTTGCTTAATTGCAGTGGTCTGGAACAGAACCTACAATATCTTTGAGGTTTGCTTGTATATCCTTAGTTGTATAAAATTTGTTCTGCTAGTCTTCAATTTGTCCTCATAGTTGTTCTATATGTAGTTGTAGTTTTGGTGTATCTGTGGGAGGGGGTGAGCTCGGAAAGTTGTTATTGTACTATCTTGATCCTGCCTCCCAACAATCTGAACCTTTTACTTGAGTGTTTAGACCATTTATGTTTAATGTAATTATTAATGTGATTATATTTGAGCTTATCATCTTACTATTTGTTTTCTATTTGTGCCATTTGCTCCTCATTTCCCTTTTCCTCTTATTCTGCTTTCTTTGGGATTGTTTTTTGTCATGGTTTAATTTAATCTCTGTCAGTTTATGAACTGTAATTCTTCATTTTGTTGTTTTGATGGTTGCTTTAAGCAATAATCAATTCAATAGAATTCTTCCTCATGTTTCCCAGATGTGTTAAACATGAGTCCAGTTCAGTGCCATGTCTGAGAGCTTCTCTGCTCTTATGAGGATATCTACATGATTCACTCTCTGATTTCATTTCATCTCTGCTTAAATACCACTTTATCAGAGAAGCCCTTCCTGACCTCCTAATAAAGGTGGCTGCCTGAACCTGGTTTATTATTGTCTTTTAATCCAGCTCAATTATTCTTCATAGCCCTTATTATCTCATGATGCATATCTCTTTGTTTATTGTCTCTTTCTTCCCACTAGGCTTGTAAGTTTTATTAGAGCAAAGGATTTTTGTTTTGTTCACTGCTGAATTTCCAGTATGTAGAAAAGTGGTTGACATGTTAAGCCCTTAATAACTATTTGTTGAGTGACTAAATAAATGAATGATTTAGAGTTGGGAGGAAGACTGATGTCTAGTATAATGTCTAATTTGATCTGTTGCAATATCTGGTCACCAGCTTCCACTTACCTAAACTATCTGCCAAGGTGAGTGCCCTTCCATCTCAGTCACTGCTCTGACTGTAATCTTTTCAGAGTTGTACATTTGCTAGAAAAGGTTAAGCTTTCTAGACAGAGGAGGAATACCCACTGTTGAGGTAAACATTAGGAAAAAGTGTTTGTAGGGCATTTTTGTGGTGTTTCCTAGATTTTTGCATTGTATAGTCCACAACCCATCCTTCTCTTCTTCTTTCATATTCATATTCTAAATTACTGTTGTCACAAATTTTCTAGTACCTCAAAGCTCAGAGGTTCAAATATGTTCAGTATTTAGAGGTCAAGGATTTTTTTTTAAGAAAAAGAAATATAGTGATGTGTGTGAGGAAGAAAGAGGAAGAGAAAAAGGAAGAATGATAAAATTTAACATTTGGGCAATCTGGGTGAAGAGCCATAAAAACTCTTTATATTAATTTTTATATATTTTTATAAGCCTGAACTCACTTCCAAATAAGAAGTAAAGGCAGTAATATCAGGCATCTTTACTTCTACCCCTTCCGGTTATCCCTCCCTATAAGCTAATAGGGTTACAGGTCCTATTGTTTCAGTTTGTCATCTAACTTTGTATCCATTGCCTCATTTCATTTCCCTCTGGCCATACTCCACTTACTGTTCCTGCTGCTCTCATATCCTCTTACCTAGAATCTTGTAACAATCTCTGGAACTGGCCTCCCGAGACAGTCACTCCTGGCTGCCATCCACTCCACATATGGCTATGTGAATGCTTGGCCTGAATTATAGATCTAATCACACTGCTTCTCTGCTCAAAAGACTATGATGTCTCCTTGTTGCCTGCAGAACAAAGTGCCAGCCTTAAGCTTAGAGCTTAATAGTCCTACACAATTATCCCTAAACACTCTGGTCAGACTTATATTCCACCTCTGCCACCCCTCTGTGTCCATCCCATTTGAATACCTGCCATTTCAAGAAAACACATGCACTTTTCTTTTCTCTTTGCTTTATCTCTCATCTCTTTCCACTGAAGGACTTCTTCAAATTTTACTGCCCCTGGAGGTCTTCTACTTCTCCCTAGAGGTCTCCTAGTCAAGAGGAAATTTCTTCTGAGGACTGTAAGTCTATTATAGCACTATGGTTTGTACTCTGTTACAGAGTTTACATAGCTGGCTTCATTTCTAAGCTGTGAAGACTTTGAGAGAAAGCAACTTGTCTTACTCATCTCCATATCTTTCCAATTTAGAACACCTCTCTAGCCTTATGTATAAAGCTAACAAACATTTGCTGAATTGAACTAATTTTGAATCTCATTTTCACCACCCTAATGGCTGTTTCCACATAGCCCTTGCCCATCAAACTGTTTCATTTGAACCATATTCATTTTTTACCATAACTTGCAAAAGACCCAATCAGCTAAATTCTTTTATATACTATTTTGATTACCAAAGGCACAGAAATGACCAGTGTTTTGACCTCTTGAAGAAAATCATGTGGTCTAGGTTGGTGAATGACTATGTTCAGAATAGTTTAGTAAGGTTCTGCCATTGTTGAAATCATGCTTTTTCTTATATCCTTAAGTGGAAGTGCTTATGCAGGTTTCTATCTTTAAAACGCCTACTACAAAATATTGTCTCAAGCACCCTTTCTACAGGACCTGTGATTCACACTCTGCATGTTGGGAAGTGGCTAATTTCAAAGTCAAGGGAACGCATTTATGAAATTTTTGTTTGTTGACTTATGTTATTATTTTGTTTATTTATTTATTTTTTTGGTCACAGATTCCAATCACTGGAACCAGATGTTGTAATATGTCTTTTTTGAAGGGTGCATAAGGAAAATATACCATGATTTCTAAAATTCCTATCAGTTTTATTGGATGTAAAGATTTTCCATTCCCTGAAATATGTCAGAGTGATATTAATTTAAAGAAGATTCAAAGCAATATCACACAGAATAATTGCTGACATGTGTGCTATCTGGTTAAGAGCTCAAGTAGTTCATGGATGAAATTTTCCAGAATGTTCTTCTATAAGCAAATGTATGTGGCTTCATTTTGTGAGTTCTTCCCCTATGCAGACACAAGTTAGGGCTCTTTTAATCTGATTTATGATCTATTATGATAGCTTTTCTGAATTGAAAAGTTATAGCATTTTAAAATCAATTGAAATGTTTAATAAGTTTCCATTTGTTTTTATTCCTTCCGTCCTGGGTTTATTATTTTCCCTTGAAATGAATGCTATTTTCTAACACTTTTATGAGATAGACATTAAATTCCAGGGAAAATCCATTTTTATTATATTCATTTTCCCTGAAAAGATCAAACATTTCATTTCCCCCACTTTTCTGGGGTCTAATTTAATTTTCAAACTATTAAGTATCATTATTTAATTTTGCCTTTGGATTTGTCATGGATAACTAGATTCATAGGTGTTTCTAATCATTCACAAAGCTGATCCTCTGCAGTCCTCCTAAATTTTGAAAGATTCCAGAAGCCTTTGTTACTAATTTCCATATATACTCCTGATCATGTTCCTAAGTGAGTATGCAGTTCTGTTCAATGCTGTGTTTCTCCTTACACAAGTCAGCATAACTTCACAGATAGGGCCAGACACTGACCAGAGGGCAATAGACGCATTTTGTTCATGTCTTTCAGCCCTGAGACAACCCAACATGATCTGACCATAAACACCCGACATGTGTACTTGCTGCTGACAACTTCATTGAATCCTTACAGTCTAGGGGACTTTTCTGCTTTCTGAGTTTTTGAATTATGCAGAGATATCTGAAGGACCCTTTCTGGGTTTTAACCACACATCTGATTTAGATACCTGAATATACCTCAAATCATTACTCCCCAAAACTACCTTCTAATTACTTTCCTATAATTAACTACCTTGTCCCTCCCCTCCCATGGCCTCCCCTTGTCAATTACACTTTGAACCATTCTTGCTGGATAGGTTTAAGCAATGTGGAAGCTATTTCTCAGTAATGATAGGAGAGAGCCTCATATGTGTTGAAACCACTTCAGTTCTTATCTGCTTGCTCTTATGGGATCACATTCTACCTGTTAATTTTAACTTGTTCTCACCCTGGTAATTGTGCCAAGGTAATAATTGAATTTTGCTAATGATCCAGCAGTATATTTTAATAGCAGTACATTTATTTACTGGGACAGAAAAAACCCTAAATTACTTCTTTATGGCCCAGAAATTATACATAACCATTCTTATTAAATATTATACACATACCATCGTGTTTTCAACAGCACTTTTCACTCTGATTTTTTTCACAGACTGCTTCTTACAGAGCAGTCGAATCATTCCTATGTATTTCTTCTATTGTGGGCTTACCACTACCTGCAAGGGCTCAGTCACCAACATTCCAGCAATCCCTACACTCTGATTTCTAAACTTTTAAGCCAGCTTGGCCTTCTAAGAATACCTTGCCCCAGGCACAGACAAATCCCTTCTCTAAGATCTGAGCCTGCTTACTCCCCAGTGACAGCTAACCCTTCTCACCAAGGAACCATAGCAAGGACTACCTCCTGATATTCATAATTATATGACAGTAGTAGTATGGTTCTTTGCATCTCAAATCTCAGAGTCGTCTTTGATTCTTCCTTCTTCCCAGACTCCATATCCAGCCATTCACTAAGCCTCACTTCAAACATGGAGCTAAAAAAGCATTGCAATGGCAATTGGGGACACAGGTTCTGACCTGGGCTGTGCTTCTAATTTAACAGAGGATCTCTGCTGTGCCCACATTCAGCTTTTTACACTTTATTCCAAACATGATTTACTCACCTTAACTGTAGGTTCCCAGGCTTAACTATAGGTTCCCAGGCTCTGCTCTTCCCTATTGGCCACCCATGCTTCCCACTAGACTACCACACTACTTGCTTCAAGTGCACGGAAAAACATTACTCAAGTGCGGGAAATTTCCAGCCTACAAAGTCTACATAACTACCGCAGGTCACAGGCATAGTTTCACATTAATCAGTTGTAATCCCAAGATGCTGTGTAGTAAAACCCAGAGTTCATGTGGAAGACACTGAGATAAACTTTCTTCCATTTTCAGAAAAGAGCCTGAATTGCCACTTGTCATGCTTTAGATGAGTGGACTATTATTTTACTTAAATCGTGTACAAATTTTGGGGCTTATTAGCCAACATTTTAATCAACTTCTAGATTAGAATTTCCTGTGTTGTATTTCTATATTGCTTTTGTAGTATTTCTGGTTTCTTCAATAAAATATTGATGGGAGTGATATTCTCCCTTCTTGATTACCTCTTAAGTTATACCCTACTATTTGTTCCTATATTTTCTCTCCCCACACAATTGTTAGGCACTTCTGAACTTTAATCTTCAATTTTTACTGAGCTAATAAATGAACAAAGTACATAAAAATGAGAAAAGACTATAGAGTCTTATATATGGAATTTTATATATAACATATAGAAGAAAATATGTTCTAATATTAATGAATTGGGATAGACTCAGAAGACAAATGTATGATTTTTAGTATTTTTAAGTTATTCTTCTTCAATTGAGTCACACTGGACATGGATAAATTTTCATCTTTGATAGAAAAGAGTATAACTTTCTCTGTTAAAATATTATGTTTAAATAGAGAATTCTATTAAAGTGTTTTCAACTGCTAGCATAGCAGAATGGTATGTCTCTCTTCCGGAAGTAATACGATCTTAAAAATTAGTGTGTAACTTGATTTATTTAAAATCATGAAGAGGGGCACCTGGCTGGCTGGATCAGTTAAACATCCAACTTCAGCTCAGATAATGATGTTGAAGTTTGTGGGTTGAGCCTCATGCTCTGTGCTGACAACTCAGAACCTGGACCCTGTTTCAGAGTCTGCGTCTCTCTCTCTCTCTCTCTCTGCCCCTCCCCTGCTCGTGCTCTGTCACTCTCTCAAAAACAAATAAACATTAAAATACATGAAAAACTACTAGCGGGAGTGTAAACTGGTAAGCCATTGGGCAATATCCAGTCAGGTTGAAAACATGCCTGATCTATGGGCCCATGAATTCCCATTTTAGCCATATTGAGGCACTGAGGCATTGGGGCAAATATGTACTTTTTTTTTAGCAGGTAAACATACTTTCTACTAGCTAAAGGAAATGTTCAAAGATTGAACATTGATACCTGTTCCAAGTACTTTACATCTATAATTTCATTTAATCCTATAGCAATTTGCTATCTTACAAAACTCTTATATTAGTTATAGTAGGTTTCAGTTGATTTTCCTGAAAGTAGGATTCCATGAATCTGCTCGTTATAAGTTTATTTTAAATATTTATATTCACACTGCTTTTTGGAAGTCTTAGTTTATTGGATAAAATTTCCAAAATGGTATTCACTATAAAGGTGATGAAGCCATTCTGACATTAGCATGAATAATCCCAGTGTTTCACCATTATGAGTGTGTTGTTTTAGGGTCCTTATTTAGGTAAACAATTATACTACATAGGCATAAATTAAATAGAATATGTTGCACTTACATGAAAAAAGGCATACCACTTAGTCAATGGATGAAGACTTAATAATAATGTTTAATAGTATTAACAATAATATTACTATTATTTTCATATTATAATAAATAATATGTATTATTTTTATATATTATATATTTAATAAAAATAATAATACTTTAATAACAAAATAATATTAAATAATAATAAAATAAGACTTATAAATGGAGACACTTAACCAAATGGACTGTATGTAAGTAAAAATATAAGTTTTCCTCAAACTTACATGTATTTTGTTTGCATTAAAATTTGGTGTTTTTATTTCTTAGATCTTGAAAAATTTTATCAAAAGGAAGAACATATGAAAATATTTTTAAGTGTTATAAAGGAAGATGGAAAGATGAATAACCGAGCCAGATATTAAATCTTGTTCTAAAGTTGCAATAATTAAAAATGTGATGTTGATTCAATCAGAGAAAATGTAATGTTCTTTTAGGCTGCATTCTAGTCTAGTGACTCAAGCTTGTCCCTCACATCACATTTTTCCTTGTCTCATTCTGCTTCTTTCTTATTTCTATCGGCTTCATAACCATTTCTTCCCCATCCTTGTTACTAAGTTATCTCATCATGGCATATCTCATCTCTTATTTGATAACCATTGCTTTTTTTTTTCCTTCAAGGGACACATGACGAGCAGTTTGCTTCCATTTTCTGTCGTAAATCTTTCAGATGGACTTTTTTCTTTTCATCTCAGTGCAATGTTCTAATATTTTGATATTGCAGATTCTTTTCATGGATTCCATTTTTTTCTATTTTCTCACTCTCAGTGGAAGAATATTAACAGAGCATACAGTACTTCTATTCACAGATTTCTTTTTACTGTGAGAATCTTCCTGTAAGATCTTATGATTGACAGTTTATTGAAACAAATTTTTAGTAGCAGCAACAAAAAACACATAGAAGCCCAGAGCCATGAGAATTCTGGGAAAGAAAACTTAGTTCCTGTAAGATTTGATTTGTGTTTTACTAGAAACCTTCTTTGGATAGCCAGTTTTCAGTTTTGCCTGTGCCAGTTATAAAATATAGCTGTGTTCTACCAGATGAGTCCTATTGAAAATCCTTTGGAAGCACAGTTTTATTCTATGAATAATCCTTTATTTCATATATGTTAAAATCATCACGATGCAAACATCAGAGTCCAGGAAAATGTTAACTATTGACTACGACTGACTCTATAGTAAGCACTTTTCTCATTAATCCATGTAACAGCCTGTGACATAAGTATAATCCCATTTCACAAACAAGCAAAATGAGTTTTCAAGACGATGAGAGAACCAGTATCTAATAAACTCATTTACCTAGATTCATCCTATAAGGGGCAGAAAAACTGAGCTTTCCATGAAACGAATAGAATTCTACAAATTCCCCTGACAGTCGTTTAATGTAACCTCTTGGGCAAGGCCTGAATGCCCTTTAGAACATCCCTGTTGAGCAGTCATTTCACACGTGTTTGAAACCTCTCCTTGACAGGAAGTGTTTTATCTTCCAAGACACCCTATTAATCTGTGATCAGGTCAGAGTTCTCGTTCATATATCATGGGGTTCCACCTCCACAGACCTTGGAAATCATGTCTAGATTCTCTCAAGTAACTACCTTGTAGTTATTAACTTGAACAATGATCACACCTCCTTCTCCAGAAACTAGTTCACTAAGAAGACTTCAGTTTGCCTGTGGGTTGAGATCATGTAGGAAGAAGGGCAGATAGTAATGGGAAGTTACCGGCAGTTCTGATAGATCACACTGAGCACACTTTCTCCTTGGCAGAGCCTCTGAAGACTGACGAGGGGCGACACTGAAGGAGGCTGGCTGGCTGCTCTGGTTTCAGTAAATAGGGTTCTCAGAGCCTCTTCATCTATAATTACCGAGCCTTCTCTTTTGTTTTGCATCAGTACGTTCTGGGTATGTTGCTTTATCTTCAACAATACTCTGTTATGGTTTGAGTTTTAGTGTTTCCCTAAAAGCTGTGTTATTTCTTCATACCATCCTACTTGGATACATTTCACTTCATTCCTTTTCAGTCTGCAGTGACTTCATTCAGAGATCCATAATACCAATTTGCATCTTTAATGAAAACTCCCACTTGCCAAGGGAAGTCTCCTCAGTCTCAAATATTTTAACATTCGTAAGACATATTAGACAGGAAGCTCAGACCTCAATCTCCCCAATTTCAGACATTTTAGAGCAATCATATTTAGTTTGTGATTTTGTGATTTCTAAGAAAGCAGAGAGTTCCTTGAGGGTAGATGTCACCTCTGATGATTCTCTGTCCTGGAGCCAGAACTACATCATTGCTGTACTCAGCACATACTTGTTAAATGAAGAAGTACATTCTACTCCATTTTGTGTCTTGCTATTCGAATCATGGTTTGGGGGGTTTTGTTTTTACTGAAGTGGTAAATAAAATGTCTGTTCTTATAAACACTACTGAAATGATCCCTTGACAGGAGGAAGAGGTGAGGATGTGGGGTTGGGTTAGAGGATAGAAGGAGAGATGAGAGTTAAATTGCGGAACTGGATTAAGAAGGAAGGATTTACACATTGGATGTTGGAGTAGCAAATGGATCTGAGTCACAAAGTGAATGGCAGAGGGGAACATGCAGGTGGTGGCAGCAGTGGTGTGTGTGTGTGTGTGTGTGTGTGTGTGTGTGTGTGGAGAGAGAGAGCGAGAATTAGTGAAGGTGGAAAGATACCAGTAATGGGGTATTGAAAAGGAAACAACAGCATAAATCCAAATGGGATAAAAAACTCCATGAGTAAAATAGTGGCACAGAAGGACAGAGAAAGATGTGGGCTGATCCTGAAATAGAGAGCCAATGGAATAGCCAACATGACACCACCCCCCCCCAATGAAATTCTTATGAAAATAATGAAGAAATGGAAAAGAAGAATGTTTTAGGTGAATGGCAAAATATGAAACAGAATAAGCCAATGTTCATTTAAGGAAATCTCAGAAATATACAGGACAAAAGATGAACATAGTAAAAAGGAAATTGGAAATGCAACTGAAATGAAGAAATATAGCAATCCAATGAAGATCAGTCAAATGGACTGGAAAGTCATGCCCTAATCAAAAGAATAAATGTAAATTTTCAGTATTTATTTACTTTGGAATGAAGCATCTGGTAAAAATGAAGCTCAGAAATGAGGGTAGAATAGCTCTGTGAAACCAACAAATTATCTACCTATCTAGATATCTATATCTATATATCTGGCATATATGTATAAAGGCAAAAACAAGTGTAACAGTTCTATTTTCCAATAACAAGAATAAAAATAAAAGTAACTTAGATTAGTATATATGTTTCATGAAAATAGAAAAATGGCAAAATTGTAAAAAATGGTGCCTCTCCCCAAACATGGGCGTCTTCTTCTATAGAACAAATCTTCCTAAGATGACAGTGACAGGGTCTTTGATGCATTTATTAGCAGCTAGTCATTGAGGGGGAGTTGGAAGCAATCTAAAGTTTTCTTTTGTTTTCTTTATTTGTTGACATGTAAATAACTGGGACCAAAACAAAGTTACTTTTGGAGTTCAACTGCCAATGTCCGCCACATAAATCTATAACTTCACCTCTCAAACATCTCTGTTTTGTGCTTTCTTCTTCTCTTTTAGATCATTCTGCTTTTCTAGTAGAACTTCCTTAAGCCTCTTTGCTGATGGTCTTCCCTGCTCCAGACATTTAAAAGATAATCCTGCTCTGAAATCTTTTCAAACACTATCCAGGTCTAATAATCTGAAGCAGTTCTGTTGTCCCTTAACACCCTTCCCAGTGTGCCTTGTAGTCACAGTGTGCAAGTATGTGACAGTTCACCAAAAATCACTTTATATTCCCCATATCTGCCTGTGACATTTGAGTTCTTGAGAAATTAGGGAAATTAATGGGCCACTTATAAAATCATAGAATGTTGGAACCAGGAGGGAATTTCAGAGATCATCTAGTCCAACTTATTATGAGTCATTTGTTAGCAGCTCCAAGGGACTCATCCACAACAAGAAATATAAACAATTAGGGCCTCTTAAAAAACTCTAGAGTAAGAAAAATTACAGGATTCCCCCAAGGAAGTAAATGAAGCTAAGTGCGCTAATTTGGACAGATGCTTGAACAGCATCTCCAACACATGCAGGCACAAATGCAGGGCTGTGTTGATTCAATACAGTAGATGAGACTTCAAATCAAACAGAGACATTTATTAGGCATAGCATCATGATTAAGATATGCCCAAGGTGTCAAAGAACCGAAACTGTGTTCCAGAAACATGAGAGGCACAGAATCCAGCTCAGAGAGAAAAAACACACTCCACACAGAGAGTCAGCCACGCTTCTCCTTCTAGATCTGTAGCTTAGTAAGCTTGGTGCTCATAATGTTACTGAGGAACTGTATCACTGAATAGGTTTATAAAGAAGACTTGAAAAAACACTCCCCCCCCCCTCGCCCCCCAGTTTATATGGAATATACTTGCTAATACCCTTGTACTGCTCTGGGGTAAGAATGTGATTTCCCTAGTTCCTGCTGAGGTCATTAAAATTTATTCCAGTTAACAATTACATTTTCCCCACACAAACTTGACAATAGCCTGGAGCTTTGTACTGTATTCCATTTCTGATCAACAGTGTGGGGGTGTGTGGGAAATCTGCCGGAGCCTTTCTTGAAGGTTTTCTTCTGGAGAGTTCTCCCAGGGCCTTAGCATGGAGAAGCCCTCAGACGAGAAGCCCCAGCTTACATTTTGCCTTTGCTGTGAAATCTTTGTCGACCTCCAAAGCCCAGACTGGGCAAGGCAGAGTCAAAGTCTCTTTCCTTGGGTTCTCATAGCTCTTTAGAGAAGGACCAGCGGAGCAATGGTTCCCTGGGAAGTGGTGCTGCTCTGTATAGAGCATTTTGGAAATCTTTGAGAGGTTTTTGTTGTATGATAGCAGGCATTGTTGGCATTCAGTGGGTGGGAACTGGCTTCATACAATAAAGAAGTATTCTGTGTCCAGTATCTGCATAATTGTAAGGTATGATGTGGGGAACAAAGGCAGAAGGAAATGGCAGATAAAATTAAATTTCCTTATAACCTGCAGCCCTTTGACAAATACTTGAGGCTGGCAGAGTAAAACATTTCTCCAGGAACTCTTTACTGTCTTAATGCTAATGCTGTGCTGAGGGAAAAACAACCTTAGCTTGACAATAGCTGGGCCTCCAGAATCCTGGGAGTCTTCTTTAGCATATGAAAATCTCATTGGAAACTTCCCCTCGACTTTATCTCCCCTCCCCCAACTCCTAGCATATAACTAGTCTCTCCTCATGGTCCTGGAGCAGCTCTTCCTGCCCACAGGTCCTGTCCCCTGTGCTTTAATAAAATCACCTTTTTGGGCCAAAGACGTCTTCAAGAATTCTTTCTTGGCCATGGGTTCCTGACCCCGCGAACAAAACTATCACCCCCCAAAACCTCAACAAGGTACAGTGAATCTTCCAAGAGTTCAGCTGCCATCTAAATTGAGAGAAGACTGCACATTGTTTTGTTTGTAATGTTACCGAGTCAGTGGCAGTGCCAGTTGTGATATTTGACCTGCCAATATCTGTCACCTCTCTCATTCTGTCCATGTAATTTTTGCAGTGGTGGAAAACCTGGGAAAAGGGACGAGCATCTGTTTTATTATGTCTGTTTTATTATGTCTATTTTATTTTATCATAACTTACATTCCTTTTGATGAGGGAGCATAAGGCAAGCCAAGGACCAAGAACAAGCTAGCACACCCCCTACCCCCAGGTGGGATATGTGTGATGTTCCTCAGGCACTCCTGGCTGCCCAAGAACAAAGGAAAGGACAGAAAACCAATGGTTAACTGATAGAGTTCAGTCATGCAGGACATGAGTCTCCATCAGTTTATAAATATCTTAGTCAATTATAATAAAAAAGCAATTTTATCAGTAGCCTCACTTCCAGAAACTGGAGACTCAGTTTCCTAGAGCCCCTAATATCACTCTCACCTCCATAGTGATGTGAGAACAAAGGCAAGAAGAAAATGGCAGGCAGAATTACATTTCCTTATAACCTGCAGCCCATCGACAAATACTTGAGGCAAATACAGAGTTTAACATTTCTCCAGGAACCCCCCACTGTCCTAATGTTAATGCCTTACTAGAGGAAAAATGACCTTAGCTTGACAATAGCAAGGCATTTTAGGAATCCTCTTTAGCATATCAATGTCCTTCTGGAAGCTTCCCTTTTGACTTTACCTCCCCCATCTCCACAGTATATAACCAGTCACTCTTCACAACCCTAGTGCAGCTCTTTCTACTCACCAGTCCTGTCCTCGTGCTTTGATAAAATCACCTATTTGTACCAAAGATGTCTTCAAGAATTCTTTCTCAGCTGTCATCTCCGAACCCCCTCCACCCTCTTAAACCCCATCATTTTTATTCCTTCTTTATTTTACGATCAGGACACTGCCCTGATTTTTCTGGACTTAAATATGTGAATATATATTGTCTGTGAATTTCATGGCAAGACAACAAAGGAGATGGTATAAATAATTACTACAGAAAGAGAACATTGGGTCTGATATGGAGGAGGTGGAAAGAGCATGAGCTTTGAAGTCATATCTGGGTTCTAGAATGGTCTTTGCCACTTACCAGTTTTTGGAATTCAGAGACATTACTTCTTTATGTCACCTGTTCCTCATCCTCAAAATAACAGATAATATAGCCACTGTGATTTATCTAAGTTCCTGATATGTATTGATGCCCAGTATTTACTCTTTCCCTTTCTTTCACTCAGTCAACAAATATTTATTGACCACATACTTTGGGCAGGCATTAGTTTAGCTGTGTATATAAACCAGTGAACAAATGAAACATTCTCTGGTGTAGTAGAGGGCATATCCAAGTGGTGGGATGTCAAGTAGTTTCACTATTTCACATGAATTCTGTTGCTCTTACCACATTTAATTATAGTGAATTGAAGGTATGTGACAGTCTGTGCCAAATTACTCACCCTTGAAGCAGGAGTAATGTTTATTCACTTCTATATCCTGGGCAACTAGCACAATCTTCCGCTCTCAATAGGCCTTGATAAATATTTTTGAATGGGATTGGATTATCAGATATTTTCCTATTAAAAACTTTAAACATCAGAAATCCTAAGACTTTAAGTTTATGCAAAAACACAAGTGAAAAATGGAGCATAGTGAGGATCAAGGACATTCTTTGCATGACTCCAGAGTGTTTGTGATGACCCAACCTTTCTTTTGCTTAGTTCCATATCAGACTGGGGAAGACGATGCCCTACTCTGGCCCTATTGTGTGAAGAGTCCATGGAGCTGGTGTGGGGACTGGGGACAGATGTTCACTTTGAGCCTGCACAGCCCTTTCTTGTCCATGTTATCTGCTTGGTCTCCCCTGTGTCTGATTCCAGGAACTATGCAGGTGTCTTTCCCAGGTCTGTCCTATTGTTGGAATTCATGGTTTTAGGGTCAAAGGGTGGCCGAGAAATAGTACTTGGAGAGAGTATGAATGGAACGGATGGGACATTTGAGCTAGGGCATTGACATGCATGTACATGAGGTACCTGTGGTGTCCCATAGATGAGGCAGTAAGTACAAGGTCAAGGGTGCAGGTCATAGGTAGATCATATTCTGCTGTGGAGTTCTGAGGAATCCCAGAATCCAAATGGAAAATTTGTAAAGGTAAATGGGTAGAAATAACTTCTTTAATGGTTTGTTTCCATGATTTGTAACTTCCAAATATTTCCATGTGCAATATGGGCCTCCATTTTTCAGTTTGCCCTGGGTCCCACAAATGTTAAAGATGGTTCTGCTTCCGGTTCTTCCCTTCTAATTAAGTTAGAGCACATACAGGTGTGTATGTAGTTATTTTAAAGATGCTGCATACGGTATTTCTCTGATCTTATTTATTCTAGCAAAAAGGAATCAAAAATAATTTTTTACCTATCTATGAGAGTATTATTTCTTTCTGTACCATTAATCAAAACTTTTATTTTCCATTAGGTTGCAAATAGGATTCCACATTTCAATAAAATTGTCACATCTATTTTTCCTTTGTATAGCATATTTCCCCCAGAGGATGAAAGGATCTCCTATTCTTAGGTTCCAGCATGATGATTATTTTATGGCTAAAGATATCCTTAATATTACTGGGATTTCCTGTTTGAATTTCTTTGGGTAGAATCTTTGTAAGAATTTCTTTAAGAGAGAGATATGTGCATTTTTTTTCTTCTATATAACGTACCCTGGGCTATTTTCTCAGTGTTTGCATATTACATGCAACCTAATTATGAAATAAAGTTCCTGTCGGGCTAGTTGCTAGCACTTATGATTTTTACATAGCTGTTACAAAGACATTGATATGTAATGGTCTAATTTGTGCTGATCAGTGTGCATTTCCTAAAGATATTTTCCATGGTACATATTTTAATAGAATGATTTTATTCCTTTTTATTTATATGATAGATTCCCTTTTGGATATATGCTCATAGTTTAAAATGTATATTTCAGCTTTTTCATTTCGTATGTTATATATTGTATTATGTATATTATTAATATCTTATATAGGCTATTATTAATGCTTCGTAATTTTCTATTGTAACAGGTTATTTAATTTTGTCTGCTATAATAACTTTCTGTTAGTTCTAGTATATTTTATTAAAGTATTAAAATAATTGTACCCAATTATCATTTTTAAAAGATTTTGAATGAAATTCATGTTGAATTCTGAGCCATTTAGTGTTAGGCACATTGCTTCTTTCATGTGAATTAGTATACCCATCTGGCCCTTCTCTGACCAATGCAATCAAAACAATCCTTCACAATACAGCTTACATATTACCACTGTCATAACTTTGACATTCATTCATTTATTTATTCAGTCATTCGACAGAATTTATTCAGTGGCCATTATGTTATATGAACAGTGTAAGTGCCGGTGATAAAAGAGTGCGCAAAAAAACCCAAACAACTAGCCTCTGTTCCCAGGGTGGAGAGATACTACTCTCGTCATCGCACTTACCAGTCGATAATTTCCCAACTGAGAAAGGAACTCAGAAGAAAAGGAACAGGGGTCTCTGAGAAAGATAGTGAGCCAACATGGACCAGCCCTAGACCTCACAGGGTAGTAATTGTAGATCCAACTCAGCAGTCTGCCGGTGAAGTTCGCACACCTCTGATAGATTGCTTGCCAAGAAGGATGCAATAATCCTCCGTGTCTGTACGCGGCGCTCTTTGCTCTATGACTTTGCTGCTCTTCCCAAAAAGGGTACAGTCTATTTCCCCTCTCCCTGCCTCTGGGCATTGGAATTGCTTCCACCAAGAGAATGTGGCAGGAGTGATGCCCTACGAGTCCCAGAATCTAGGCTTTAAAAAGTGGTGCAATCCCCATTCTTACTCTTGTGGACTGTTGCCTGATGATTCAATATAAGGAAGTCTGGTCTGGCCTATTGAAAGGACAAGGAAGGACCGCGTGGAAGAGAATGGAAGCTCCCAGCCAACAGCCAGAACCAATTACCCGATGCATAAAGGAAGTTCTTAGACCAACCAGCTTTATCTACTCATGTGCTGCCCGGTGACTGTAGTCCCATGAGCAACCTCAGGTGACACTAGCAGGGAGAATCACCTAGGTGATTGTAATCCAGATGGCTGAACTCCTTGGTTAAATCTATTCCTAGGGCTTTTATTCTTTTGGTGCTTTTGTAAATGGGATTGTTTTCTTCATTTTTTGGTCATGTTTTGTTGGTATATAAAAACACAACTGACCTTTTTAAACTGAGTGCACATAAAATATTGGTTTCAGGTGTACAATATAGTAACCAACAATTACATACATATAAGTTTAGTTGCCATCTTTCACTGTACAAAATTATTACGATATTATTGCCTATCTTCCCTGTGCTGTACAGTACATCCCCGTGACTTATTGTATAAGTGGGAGTTTGTACTTCTTAATCCCCTTCACCTGTTTTGCCTATCCCTCCACCCTCTTCCCCTCTGGCAATCACCACTTCTTTATATTTAGGAGTCTTTTTCTATTTTGTTGTTGCTGTTTGTTTGTTTGCTCTTTAGATTCCAGATAGAAATGAAATAATATGGTGTGTGTCTTTCTCTGTCTGACTTATTTCATGTAGCATAATACCCTCTATGTCCATCCATGTTGTTGAGAATGGCAAGACTTCATTCTTTTTGATGGCTGAGTATTAATATTTCGTCATGTAAATATACCACAACTTCTTTATCCATTTAACTATAGTTGGAAACTTAGGCTGCTTCCATATGTTGGGTATGGGAAATAATGCTGCAATGAACAATGGGGTTCAGAAAACTTTTCAAATCAGTGTCTTCATTTTCTTTGGCTAAATACCCAGAAGTATAATTGCCGGATCATATGGCATTTCTCTTTTTAGTTTTTTGATGAAGCTTCATACTGTTTTGCACATTGGCTGCACCAGTTTGCATTCCCACCAATAGTGCACAAGGGTTCCGTTTTCTCCACATCCTTGCCAATAGTTGTTATTTCTTGTCTTTTGGTACTGGTCATTCAGACAGCTGTGAGGTGATACTTTACCATGGTTCTGGATCTGCATTTCCCTGATTATTGGTGATATTGAGCATCCTTTCATGTGCCAATTGGCCATCTGTATGTCTTCTTTGGAAAAATGTCTATTCAGGCCCTTGCCCATTTTGTAATCAGATTTTATTATTATTATTATTATTATTATTATTGCTATTAAGTCATGGATTCTTTATATATTTTGAATATTAACTCCTTATCAGATATATCATTTACAAATGTATATCCCCATCCACTAGATTGCCTTTTTGTTTTGTTGATGGTTTCCTTCATTGTGCAAAAGCTTTTTAGTTTGATGTACTCCTGATTATTTATTTTTGCTTTTGTTTCCCTTGCCTAGGGAGACATGGCCAGAAAAATATTGCTAAGGCTGATATCTATGATATTACTGCCTATGTTTTCTTTAACGAGATTTATGGTTTCATGTTTTACATTATGTCTTTAATCAGTTTTGAGTTTACTTTTGTGTAAGGTGTAAGAAAGTGATCCAGTTTCATTCTTTTGCATGTAGCTGTCCACAGTCAAGAGGGATATATTCCAGGGATGCAAGCACTGTTCAATGTACACAAATCAATCAGTGATATCCATCACATTAACTAAAAGATAGTTATGATTATCTCATGAGATGGAGAAAAAACATTTCACAGAATTCAAGATTCATTTATGATAAAAACAACACAAGGAATACAAGGAATATATCTCAACAATACAATATAAGGAACCTATTGCAACATAATAAAGCCATAAATGACACACACACAGCTAACATCCCACTTAATGGGGCAAAACTAAAAGATTGGAAACAAGACAAGGATGTCCTCTCTAACTACTTTTATTCACCATAGTACTGGAAGTTCTAGCCTCAGCAATCAGATAAGAAAAAGAAATATAAAGCATCTAAACTGGTAAAAAGCAAAACTGCCACTATTTGCAGATGACGTGATACTACATATAGAAAACCCTAAAGCCTCCACCAAAAAACTACTAGAACTAATAAATGAATTCAGTAAAGTTGCAGGATACAAAATCAATATACAGAAATCTGTTGAATTTCTGTACACTAATGACAGAAAGATAAAATGAGAAAACAATTCTATTTACAATTGCATCAAAAAGACTAAAATACCTAAGGGTACATTTAACCAAGGAGGTGAAAGACCTATACCCAAAAACTATAAGACATGGATGAAAGAAATTGAAGATGACACAAATAAATGGAGACGTTTTGTGCTCATAGATTGGAAGAATTAATGTTAAAATGTCCATACTACCCAAAGCATTCAACAGATTCAGTAAAATCACTATAAAAATACCAAAAACATTTTTCACAGAACCAAAACAAAAAAAGTCCTAAAATTTGTATGGAACCACAAAAGACTCAGAATAGTCAAAGCATTCTTGGAGAAAAAATAAAAGCTAGAGATATCAAAGCCAGATTTCAAACTACATCACAAACACTGTAATCACAAAAGTATGATACTGGCAGAAAAATACAGACACACATAGCAATGGAACAGAATTAAGAGCCCCGAAACAAGCCCACTTATATGCTCAATTAACCTACGACAAATGCAATGAGAATATACAGTGGGGGAAAGAACAGTCTCTTCAAAAATGGTGTTGGAAAAGCTGCAGAACTGATGTTTGTACAGGCTTACCTTGAAGGTATTGTGGGTTTGGTTTCACACAACTATAGTAAAGCAAATATCACAATAAAGCAAGTCAAATGAATTTTTTGGTTTTACAGTGTATATAAAAGTTATACTATTTTGTAGTATATTATTTGTGCTTTGTACACAAGAACATATGTTTTAAAAAATTTACATACCTCAATTAAAAAAATATTTTATTGCTAAAAAATGCTAACCATCTTCAAGCCTTTAGTGAGTTATAATCTTTTTTAAGAGGATGGCCTTGCCTTGATGTCCATGGATACTGACTGATCAGGCTGGTGGTTGCTAAAGATTGGGATGGCTGTAGCAATTTCTTAAAATAAGACAACAGTGGGGCCGCCTGGGTGGCTGAGTTGTTTAGGGGTCCGACTTCCGCTAAGGTCATGATCTCACAGCTTGTGAGTTCGAGACCGCCCCACCCCCCCACCCCCCATCGGGCTCTGTGCTGACAGCTCAGAGCCTGGAGCCTGCTTCAGATTCTTTGTCTCCCTCTCTCTCTGCCCCTCCCCTGCTCGTGTTCTCTCTCTCTCTCTCTCAAAAATAAATATTTAAAAAAAATTGGAAAAAAAAATAAGACAACAGTGAAGTTTGCCACATTGACATATCCTTTCACCAATGATTTCTCTGTCACATGCTATGCTGTTTGATAGCATTTTACCCACAGTAGAACTTCTCTCAACTAAGTTAATGTAATATTTTAAATCATTTGTTGTCATTTCAGCAGTCCTCGTGGCACTTTCAACAGTACATTCCATCTCAAGATTTCATCCCATCACTTTGCTCATTCATTAGAAGTAACTCATCATCTGGTAAAGTTTTATCATGAGATGGCAGCAATTCAAATGGAATAATGAAAAAGTTTGAAATATTGCAAGAATTATCAAAATGTGACAGAGACATGAAGTGAACAAATGCTGTTGGAAAAATAGTGCCGATAGACTCGAATGACACAGGGTTACTACAAAACATCAGTTTGTAAAAACCATAATATCTGTGAAGTGCGATAAAGTGAAGCTCAATAAAATGATAAATGACTGTATGTTAATTTCATATCCTGAAACTTTCCTGAAACCATTTATTAATTCTAACAGTTTTTTTAATGGAGTGTGTGGGATTTTCTATTTGTAAGATCAGATTATCTGCAAAGAAAATTTTACTGACTTTCTGATTTGGATGTCTTTTATTTCTTCTTTCCTCCCTTCCTCCTTCCCTCTCTCCCTCCCTGCTTTCTTTTCCTTCCTTCCTTCCTTCCTTCCTTCCTTCCTTCCTTCCTTCCTTCCTTTTCTCTCCCTCCTTTCCTTCTGCCTAAATGAGACTTCCAGTATTGTGTTGAATAGAAGTGTCAAGAGTGGGTATCCTCCAGAAAAAAAAGCAGGCACGTTGAGCAGAGTCCTACACCACTGGGGAAATCAGGTACTCACTCACATTTTCTCACTTTTCCATGTGGGAGAAATCAGAGTCTGAAGAGGTCTCTCCTGGCCCTGAGCTGTGCTGCCTTGGGGGCAGGGTGATGCAGGTAATATGAAACTGTTATTCTTACTCTTTTCAACGTGTCTATTCTCAGATTTTTTGCCTTAACACGGTCCTGGGGCTTCTCCACTAGACTCCCAGGATCCCACAAAGGTGCTCTTATCTGTGGATGGTTGTCAAAATTGATGATTTTGTGTGGGATGACAGCTGAAAACCCCTATTTCACCATCTTCCTGTTGTCACTCCTAAGAACTTAGTTTTCTAAATCAACATGTATCTAACTGCATCTGCAAGGGTGTGCTGTCTTCTTGTGGAACTTAAGTAAAATTTTCCTCTTGTAATTTGAGGTCTGTATAGTAATCAGATTTGAGACTGTTACAAAGGGCATTGTTGTATAGTTAGGCATAAGTATATCATATCATCCTTAACTAGACAGTGCATTCCTAACCGTAGGGAAATGAGAGAAAACTCATGAATGAAGGGAAGTTTGAGCTAAGCTGAAAATGCATGGTGGTGGGGTGGACACGGAAGGCTGCCATTTTGCTGAAATCTCTTTAGTTCCCCAAGGATCCTATGTAGCATGTTTCTTCTTACTCCCATGTTCTTACAACTTCCTATCACTAGGTTTTCCTGGAGGAAACCTGAAATCCCATTAATACCATTTCATTGATTCACTTCATTGACCATGGTTCTCAAAAGATTTAATATTGAAATATGGCATTTTTGGAACTGCTATACTACACCATGCGTTATACCTACATGCACCTGCTCCATAACTTCCGTCTTTATTTTTGCTCTCTTGGGCAAAAGATGAGTGGACTAAATTCCATCCTTCTCTTTTTCTTGCTTTCTCTGGCAGGTTGTGTTATACCCTTACAGAGTGAAGCTCAAGTAGATTGCCTTGTTGTTTTGTGAACTTTCTAATATTCTTCTATGTGTGTAAGTTCTGTCTCCCCAGTTAGACCATAAGTTTACCCATGACAGTTTCAGTGCATTGCTAATGGCAGAGACTCAACAATTGATTGCTAATAGCAGAACTTTTTTGCTTATTTAGCAAATATTTATTATGTGACTACTATGGGTTACCCATTTTTATTATTGCTTGTAATATATCTATGAAGAAAGTGGACAAAGAATCCTGCCTTTGTAAAGTTTATTTTCTGGTAGTGGAGCCGAATAATAAACATTGGACATAAGCAAGTAAATGATAATGATTTATTTGCACATAAAACATTAAACCAATGATCTTTATTCTGATAATTCTTTTGTTGAAAAGTACCATATAAATCCATATATGGTAAAAGTACCATATAATTAAGTTAGTTAATTAATTAATTAATTGAGAGAGAGAGAGAGAGAGAGAGTTGAGGAGAAGGGAAGAGGGAGAGAGAGAGAGAATCCCAAGCAGGCTTCACACTGTCAGCACAGAGCCTGACTCCGGACTCTATCCCATGACCCTGGAATCATGACCTGAGCCAAAATCAGGAGTTGTATTCTCAACTGACTGAGCCACCCAGGTGTCCCAAAATCCACGTTAGTCTTGGCTAAGAGTCCAGACTTTGATTTCTAGATCTAGTTGACCATTATTCAGGACATAAGATCCATTCCTAGATGTAATATCTGTACAGTACACACAAGAAAACCAAAATACCGATTAACTCTCTTTACACTACTGTTGTAATTACTATTGGAATTGAGTTGCAAAAATGAAAGGGGGACAAGAAAAGACATAACAAATTTGCATATGTAAAGAGGCAATGTGGCAATGATAGGTGGATATTGGAACCCAATTCACCAGCTGCACTCACTATACCTTCAGGTGAAGGCAGGAAGATAATTTCCCCAATCTCCACCGGGTTGTTTCTAACATCTTTAAGGTTGGCTGGAGTTCTAAATTCTGGCAGTGGATTGAATTTCTTCCTGCTTCCTTCTATCTGACTCTCTTTGAAAAAGAAAAAGAAAGGAAAGGAAAACAAAAGAGGGAGGAAAGGAAGGAAATAAAGGAAGAGAAAAAATCCTGCCGCTTTAGTGCTTACTGTCATTCGCCAGACTATGAGCAGTTGGTTTACAATCTTCTTCATCCCAAGACCCACAACCATCCTGCAGGACTCCAACATGTGCATGATCCTTCTGACATCCTGGTCTCTCAGTTCCAGGACATCATCATTTCCCAGACTCTTTCTTTTATGCGGTCACTCATCCCTGCGGTCACACTATGTAATGTGTCATCAGAAACTGTCCCACCTCTACTGCCATTAAATTAAACCTCCTACTTTTGGACATCTGTCTCCTCCTCTTCCAGCCTGCTTGTTAGATTACTTTCACCATGATTACTCTTCAGTCTCATTGGAATGCCCAATCAGCAGAGAGACCTTTACACTTTGTCACTCTTGTACTATTATTTTCTTTCTTACCCTCCTGACCAGAGATTCTTATATCTAGCCTTTCAGTAACAATCTTGTAAATAAGCCTCTTGATTTCCTTTTTGTACTACTTACTTGTAAAGGTCTTGCTATTTTTCCTTCATCTGTACATGACCAACTGAGACTTGATGGAGAAGGTTGCAACAAATGGCAGATAAGTATCATTAATATTCATAATTGTTAAAACATATCTCACACACTGCTTAATACCCCATTACATTTATTTGATCTACTCGATCCCTCAATCCAGAATAATCATTTTGAACTTTGTACCTTTCCTCAGCCTCAGTCTCATCCTCTGTATGCCCCACCATCCTAATTCATTAACACACTTGCTTTTCGTTTTTATCCGATGGCTTCATCTCCTCCTCGGGAAAAATTGAAATCATCAGTTAAAAAATCATCTAATTTTCTGCAGTTAATCATGCACACCTTTGACACATGCCCTCTTCTTTTCCTTCTTTACCCCAGTTGCCTTGGAAGGGATGTCCTTCCTTTCCAAGACATATATGTCCACTTCTGCTTCGGCTCCTAATCATGATCATGTGAACAGTATGTGCTTCCCATATGCCAGCTTCTGCTCAACGTACTTTACTCATAATCCTCTCAACAATCCTAGGGGTAGATCCTATAAGTGTTCCCACACTCCAGATGAGGAAACTAGGGCATAGAGTGATTATATAACTTGTCCAAGGTAACCCAGCTGGTAACTGGTAGAGGCAGGTTTTAATTCCTGGCAGTCTGGTAATAACAACACTATACTGCCTTCTTAGGAAAGTGACAATGCAACTATCCCTTCTGTACCTCACTTAATCAGCTCTTCCTTCTCAACAAAGTCATGCCCATCAACATTAAACATGCCCACATCTCTTCCATTGTTCTTATTGACTTCTCATCTCATGCAACACTGTTTCTTTTTAACAGCCAAACTTCGTGAATGAACACTTTTTGTATTTGTTGCATTCAATTTTTCACCTTCCACTCTGTAATCCTACTCACTCCAATCTGGATCCCCACACCCACACCAATTTAGCAACCAAAATAGATCTCAGTAAGGTCATCACTGATGCCTGTGCACAAGATTCAATGGGCAGATTATAATGTTTATCTATTGGCCTTCTCAGCAATCTTTAGCTTTCCTGATGACTTCATTATTCTTTTATTAATGAAACCTTCATTTAGAGATAATTCATATACCATATAATTCACTCATTTAAAGTATAAAGTTCAGTGTTTTTTTGCATATTCAAAAGATTTTGCAAACATCACTACAGTTTTAGACAGTTTTCTGTTTAGAACATTGTTCTAAAATAATTTTAGAACATGCCCTTTAGCAGTCACCCCCACTTATCCCCAAACTGCCAGCCCTAGGCAACCACCAACCTACTTTCTGTCTTTGGATTTGCCTATTATGGACACTTCGTGTAAATGGAATCATCCTATATGTGGTCCTTTGTGACTTGCTTCCCCTTAGTATAATGTTTTCAAGGTTCATCCATATTGCAGCATAGATCAATGCTTCAATCCTTTTTATTGTTGAATAATACTCCATTGCCAGGATAGACCACATTTTATTTGTCTGTTCATCAGTTGATGAATATTTGGCTTGTTTCCGCTTTTTGGCTATTATGAATAATTCTGCTATAAACATTTGTGAACAAGTTTTGTGTAGACATATGTTTTTATTTCTCTTGAGTTTATATCTAGGAATGGAATTGTTGAGCCATATGGTAACTCTATGTTTAACTATTAGAGGAATTGCAGAAGGTTTTCCAAAGAGGCTACACCATTTAACATCCCCACCAACAATGCATAAGGGTTCTGATTTTTCCACATCCTTGCCCATATGCATTATTACCTGAGTTTTTTTATTCTAGCCATCCTTAAGATGTGTAGTGGTATCTCATTTAAGTTTAAAATTTAAAAAAAATCTTTAATTGAAGTATAATTGGAATGCTGTATCCTACTTACAGGTGTGCATCATAGCAATTTGACATTTTCATACATTATGAAATGATTACCACGGTAAGTCTAGTTACCATCAGTCACTTTACAAAGTTAGTATACTATTATTGACAATATTCTCCCATGCTGTACATTACATCCCCATGACTTATCTCTTTTATTTTTTTTATTTTTTTTTACACTTATTTATTTTTGAGAGACAGAGAGAGACAGAGCATGAGCAGGGGAGGGACAGAGAGAGAGGGAGACACAGAATCTGAAGCAGGCTCCAGGCTCCAAGCTGTCAGCACAGAGTCTGACGCGGGGCTCAAACCCACGAACTGTGGGATCATGACCTGAGCCCAAGTCGGACACTTAACCGACTCAGCCACCCAGGCACCCGACTTATCTCTTTTATAACTGGAAGTTTGTACCTCCTAATTCCCTTTTCCCATTCTCCAACCTCTCCCTACTCTGGCAGCCAACAGATTGCTTCCCATATCTAGGAGCCTGCTTCTATTTTGTTTTGTTTGTTCACTTGTTTTGTTTTTTAGATTCCACATATAAGTGAAATCACATGGTATTTGTCTTTGGCCCATTTCACCCAGCATAATACCCTCCACGCCCATCTATGTTGTCGCAAATGGCAAGATTTCATTCCTTTCCATAGCTAAGTAATATTCCACTGCATATATGCATACATATCTATGTATCTATATGTCTATATCTATCTATCATCTATCTATCTATCTATCTATATCTGTATCTATATCTATATCTATCTATATCTAATCTTCTTTATCCATCCATCTATCAATGGACACTTAGGTTACCTCCATACCTAGCCATCATAAACAATGCTGCAATGAACATAGGGGTGCTTATACCTCTTCAAATTGGTGTTTTCATTTTCTATGGATAAACACCCAAAAGAGGAACTTCTGGATCATATGGTAGCTCTATTTCCACTTTTTTTTTTTTTTGAGGAAACTCCACATTACCCTCCAGAGTGGCTGTACCAATTTCCACTCCAACCAACAGTGTCAAGGGTCCCCTCATCTCTACAGCCTTGCCACTCTTGTTATCTTTTGTCTCACTGATAATAGCCAGTGTGGCAAGTGTGAGGTGATATGTTGCTGTGGCTTTGGTCTATATTTCCTCACTGGAAAAATGTCCATTCAGATCCTCTGCCCATTTTAAAATTGGATTTTCTGTTTGATAGTAAGCTGTGTAAGTTCTTCACACATTTTGGATATTAACCCCTCATGAGATGCATGGTCAGTAACTGTCCTTTCTCCTTGCTGATGATTTCCTTCTCTGTGCAAAAATTTACCAGTTTGATGTAATCCCGCTTGCCCCAGTGGGAACTTTCTTTGTTCTAGTTCTGTGAAAAATGCCATTGGTATTTTGATGAGGATTGGATTGACTCTGTAGATAGCTTTATGTAGTATGGACATTTTAACAATATTTAATCTTCCAATGCTTCATCAGTGTCTTACAATTTTCAGAGTACAAGCTTTTCACCTCCTAAGTTGAATTTATTCCTAGGTATTTTACTTTTTTGTAAGCACTTATAAATGGGACTATTTTCCTATTTTTTCTTTCCAATAACTTGTATTACTGCAGAGAAATCCAACCAATTTTTGTGTGTTAATTTTGTATCCTGCAACTTTACCAAATTCAGTTATTTAGGTCTAAAGTCTTTTGTAGAGTCCTTAGAATTTGCTATATATAGTGTCCTGTCATCTGCAAATAATTACAGTTTTACTTCTTTTGAATTTGGATGCCTTTTATTTCTTTTTGTAAATTAATTTTTTTTATTTTTTGAGAGAGAGAGCACCAGTGTGGGAGAGGGGTGGAGGGAGGGAGGGAGGGAAAGAGAGAGAGAGAGAAAGAGAGAGAGAGAGAGAGAGAGAGGGAGAGAGAGAGAGAGAGAGAGAATCTCAAGCAGACTCCACACTCAGTACAGAGCCCAGTGCGGGGCTGGATTCCAAAACCCTGGGATCATAACCTCAGACCAAATCAAGAGTCAGATGCTCAACCAATTGAGCCATGCAGTGCCCTGGGATGCCTTTTATTTCTTTTTCTTGCCTAATTGCTGTGGCTAGAACTTCTAATCCTATGTTGAATAAAAGTGACATGAGTGGGCATTCTTGTCTTATTTATGTTCTTAGAAGAAAAACTTTCAGCTTATCAACACTGAGTATGGTGTTAGCTGTGGGATGGTTATGTATGGACTTTATTATGTTGAAGTCCATTCTTTTATTCTCACTATGTTGAGAGTTTTAATCAAAGTGAACCTTGAATTTTGCCAAATGCTTTTTCTGCATCTATTGAGATGATCATGATTTCTACCCTTCATTTAGTTAATGCTGTTTAATTGATTTACAGATGTTGAATCATCCTTGCATTCCTGAAATAAATCCAACTTGATTGTGGTATATGATCTTTTTAATGTATTGTTGACTTTGGTTTGATAATATTTTATTGAGGATTTTTGCATCTATGTGCATTCAGAATATTATAGACTGGGTTTACCTGGTAGATTTGGCAGGCTGGCTGGATCTGTGGTGGGCATGGGCAGTGGGGTTCCAGGGTGCACCATGTTGGGACTGCCTTGGTGGGATGGCAAGAGCTGGAGCAGGCATAAGCAGGGGGAGGCTGGGGCACACTGTGCCATGGCTGCCTTACCAGGGCAGCTGGAATGAACCAAGGCTGGGAGAAATCTCAGGGCATGCATGCTAAGGCTGCCTTGTTGGGACAGCTAGGATTGGAGTAGATACATCCTGGGATGTGCCCTGTCATTTCAGTTTTGATTTGCATTTCCCCAATGTCTAATGCTGGGACTCTTTTATGTGCTTATTGGTCATTTGTAAAACTCTGCAGAAAATCTATTCAGATTATTTGCCACTTTTTAAAAATTTTATTTATTTTATGTTTTATATTAAATATAACTTATTGTCAAATTGGTTTCCATACAACACCCAGTGCTCATCCCAACAGGTGCCCTCCTCAGTGCCCATCACCCACTTTCCCCTCTCCCCCACCCCCCATCAACCCTCAGTTTGTTCTCAGTATTTAAGGGTCTCTTATGGTTTGCCTCCCTTCCTCTCTGTAACTTTTTTCCCTCCTTCCCCTCCTCCATAGTTTTCTGTTAAGTTTCTCAGGATCCACATATGAGTGAAAACATATGGTATCTGTATTTCTCTGCCTGACTTATTTCACTTAGCATAATACCCTCCAGTTCCATCCATGTTGCTACAAATTATTTGCCACTTTTAAATTAGATTATTTTGTTTTTTTTATTGAATTATAGAAATTCTTTATATATTCTGAATGTAAGTTCCCTATCAAACGTATGATGTACAGAAAATTTCTTACATTCTACAGGTTGACTTTGTGGATGGTGTCCTTTGATGCAAATTTTTAATTTTGTTAATGTCCAATGTATCTATTTTGTTGTTGTTGTTGGTTAGGTTTTCTATCTTATCTAGAAAATATAGCCTAATCCAAGGTCATGAAGATTTACTCCTATGTTTTCTTCTAAAAGGTTTATAATTTTATCTCTGATATTTAGGTCTTAGACATTTTCTGAGTTAATTCTTATACATGATATAAAGTAGGGGATGCCATTATTCTTGAAAAAGTCTCTTACCCTGGCTTTCAAGAAACCTCATCCTTCTCATTTCCTCTTGACCCTCCACATGGTACTTTTCAGTATTTTTTAAGATTTCTTCTCTATTTTTAAATGTATTTTCTCAAAGTTTTGTCATAGTTTGTCTTTTATTCTCCCTAAGTACTGTCTCCTGGGGAATTTCAGTAAGGGCTAAGCTTCAGTCATACCTATATACTAATGACTTCCAAATTTCTATCTCCATCCCAGACCTGTTTGAACTCTAGTTCCTTTCATCCAATGCCAATTCTATATTTCCTTTCAGTTGTCTCAAAAATACAAAAATTCAGGATCTTCAAATTAAAACATGTGATATTCCCATTTCCCTAGTCTGGTACCAGTTGTTTATTGTGAAAGCTCAAGACTCATCTACTATCCTTGATGGTTCCTTCTCTCTAACTCTCCAGTCCAATCCATTACTAATCTTTCAAATTTGTCTTCTACTCATTTCTGAAAGTAATCCAAGACTTTGTAGCTCAACTACAATCATCCTGATGATGTTACTTTCTTTATTTTCCTAGATTCCCAGCAGATTTCTAACAGATCCCAACTGATCTACTCTGGACCACCTTGACTATTTTCTCTACACTGCATCCAAGGTGTTTCCAAAATAAAAAAACTGACCCACCAATTAAAAACCTGACCCTATCAACAAAAATAAACCCCAAACCCACAACAACTGAAGAAAAAACTTCTCCATGGCTTCTGTGGATTGGCCCTTCAGGCTTGATCATCTTAACTCTCCATGTCTATATATGCTGCCTTTTTTTTTTCTCAAAATGTTAGAGTACTTCCCTTAACACCATGGACTTAAATGCAAGTCATTCTATCAGACTGGTTTTTCCTCCCTTACACTCTCCTATTTAACCCCTTCCCATTCTGACAAATGTCGAGTCAAATGCTATTCTTCCTTTTTTTTACTGCTATAATCTACATATAACATCCTGTAAGTTTAAAGTGTACAGCATGTTGATTTGATACTTTTATATATTGCAATATGATTACCACTATAGCTTTAGCTAACGCCTTTATCACATCACATAATTATCATTTCTTTTTTTGTGGTGAGAACACTTAAATTCCAGTCTCTTAGAAATCACGAATAGACATTTTTCCAGAGAAGACATCCAAATGGCCAACGGGTATATGAAAAGATGCTCAATATCGCTAATCATCAGGGAAATGCAGATCAAAACCACAATGAGGTATCATCCCATTCCTGTTGGAATGGATTTCATCAAGAAGACAAGAGATAACATGTGTTGGTAAGGATGTGGAGAAAAGGAATGCCAGTGTCCATTGGTAGGAATGTAACTTGATTCAGCCACCAGGGAAAACAGTATGGAGGTTCTTCAAAAAAATAAAAATACAACTGCCATAGGATCCAGCAATCCCACCCCTGGGTATGTAACCAAAGGAACTGCAAACAGGATACCAAAAAGATATGTGCACTCCCACATTTATTGCAGCATGAGTCACAATAGCCAAGATATGGAAATAACCTGTGTCTGCCAAAAGGTGATTGGATTAAAATGTGGTATATGTATACAATGGAATAACATTCAGCTGTAAGAAAGGACGACCTCCTGCCATTTGCAAGGAAATGGATGGAACTTGATGGTATTTTGCTTAGTGAGATAAACCACACAGAGAAAGATAAATATCATGTGTTATCACCTATATGTGGAACCAAAAAAAAAAAAAAAATAGAAAGGTGATTACCAGGGCTGGGGCATGGGGGAACTGAAGAGATGTTGTCCAAGGGCACAGACATCAACTAGAACATGAATAAGTTCTAGAGATTGAATGCACAGCATATGGGTCATAGTTGAGTGTTATTCCTTGGTGACACTGTCTGATTCCCACCTGCTCCTATTTTAGGTCTTGCCCCCTTATTCTATGATCTCGTAGAGTGAGCCCTGTCTCTTGCCTTTTGAGTGCTTCTCTCAGTTTGCAGTTGCAGATTTAAAACTTTGACTAGGAGGGGCGTCTGGGTGGCTCAGTTGGTTAAGTGTCTGACTTTGGCTCAAGTCATGATCTCTCAGTCTGTGGTTCGAGCCCCACATTGTGCCCTGTGCTGACAGCTCAGAGCCTAGAGCCTGCTTGGATTCTGTGTTTCCCTCTCTCTCTGCCCCTCCCCCGCTTGTGTGTACTCTCTCTCTCTCAAAAATAAACATTAAAAAAATAAATAAAATGTTTAAAAAAGTAAAATAAAAGTGTGACTAGTAGATTAGTCCCCCATGAGGAATCAGTAAGACTGGCTTTAACATCATATTACCAGACTTTAGCACTGTCCTTGAATACAGCGGGTGCTAACAAATGTTCTTTTGTCACATAAACACAAAGAATGGATGCATGTGTTTATTAAGAAAAAAGTGATAGGGGTGCCTGGGTGGCTCAGTCAATTAAGCATCTGACTCCTGATTTTTGGCTCAGGTCATGATCTCACAGTTATGGGGTCAAGCCCCACATCAGGCTCTTCCCTGGGCGTGGACCCTGTTTAAGATTCTCTCTCTCCCTCTGAAAGAAAGAAAAGAAAGAAAAGGAAGCAAGCAAGCAAGCAAGCAAGCCAGTGTAGCCAAACAGACACATGGAACCCCCTGTGCTGTACTTGAAGCTGCCAACAACAGCCTCCAATCTTTGGCCATCACAAGACTTGCCCTGATAGAAGTTGAAGTTCCATTCAGAAGGGCACCTTCCCTTCCTGATTTCCTGTTCTTCATTGAGCCCATTCAGAACTCCATTCTCTGGTCAGCAGTCAGGCTTCAGCCAAAGTATTGTCCTCTGTTCTATAAAGTTCTGTACATAGTTCCTAAGTTTCTGCAGGGAGCGATCTTTGCTTTTGTTCTGAGGTTACAACAAATATTTGTAATAAAGACTGCACACAAAGGCGAAACAAGAAAGAAAGAAAGAAAGAAAGAAAGAAAGAAAGAAAGAAAGAAAG